>NC_048585.1:16126107-16291107 GCF_013265735.2 Oncorhynchus mykiss
GATTTTTTGTGGTGTCTTTCCAATAGGTGATATATTTTTATTTTTGTTTTGTGATGATTTGGTTGGGCCAGATTTTCTGAGTGTTGTCCTGAGGCTCTATGGGGTTGGTTTGAGCTGGTGAACTGAGCCTCAGAACCAGCTGGCTGAGTGTTGTCCTGAGGCTCTATGGGGTTGGTTTGAGCTGGTGAACTGAGCCTCAGAACCAGCTGGCTTAGGGGACTCTTCTCTTTTTTCATCTCTTGACATTGTAGAGCTGTGTGATGGAATGTTTTGGGGTCACTCTCTCTCTCTCTCTCTCTCTCTCTCGTCTTATATCTCTACCTCTCTTCTCTATCTTCCTTCTCCCCCCCCCCTCTCTCTATCGTTCCTTCCTGTGTGAAGCTGCGTCTGTACCCAGAGCACTCAGACCAATAGAAGACAACATCCATGAGCATTGACTTTAACCAACACAGTGTATTGTTTGCTCGCAGAGCTGCAAGTACCGATGTTACATGATTGTCTAGAGTGTTCATATTGTTGTTCTGCCATTTACCCTGCCAACGAGGCATATTCAATTATTTATTCTGACACAGACCCTATCAGAGTGCAAATTGAGACAAGAGTATCTGTGGAAGAGGCTATGGAAGCTATTCCCACATAGAACAGTGAGCTAACAAACTGAATCAAAATCAGTGTTAACATAGTCCAACCTCTAATGTGTTACAGTACCAGTCACCTTGCTTTACAAGAAAGATATCAGCTCATTTCTTTCCCTTGAGTGAGAGAAGTTGTGTTTGCAAAAAGGGCTCGGTCAAACACATGCTGGTTCATTTAATAGAAAAATGTACCAAGAGCAAAGTGGAGCTTGTTGCACTGGGAATAGAGGAAGTGAAGACAAGCCCTGAGATCTGTTGCTGGCTGTAGGAAGGATCAGATCTGTTGCTGGCTGTAGGAAGGATCAGATCTGTTGCTGGCTGTAGGAAGGATCAGATCTGTTGCTGGCTGTAGGAAGGATCAGATCTGTTGCTGGCTGTAGGAAGGATCAGATCTGTTGCTGGCTGTAGGAAGGATCAGATCTGTTGGAACTGTAGGAAGGATCAGATCTGTTGCTGGCTGTAGGAAGGATCAGATATGTTGCTGGCTGTAGGAAGGATCAGATCTGTTGCTGGCTGTAGGAAGGATCAGATCTGTTGCTGGCTGTAGGAAGGATCAGATCTGTTGGAACTGTAGGAAGGATCAGATCTGTTGCAGGCTGTAGGAAGGATCAGATCTGTTGCAGGCTGTAGGAAGGATCAGATCTGTTGCTGGCTGTAGGAAGGATCAGATATGTTGCTGGCTGTAGGAAGGATCAGATCTGTTGCTGGCTGTAGGAAGGATCAGATTGGTTGCTGGCTGTAGGAAGGATCAGATCTGTTGGAACTGTAGGAAGGATCAGATCTGTTGGAACTGTAGGAAGGATCAGATCTGTTGGAACTGTAGGAAGGATCAGATCTGTTGGAACTGTAGGAAGGATCAGATCTGTTGGAACTGTAGGAAGGATCAGATATGTTGGAACTGTAGGAAGGATCAGATCTGTTGGAACTGTAGGAAGGATCAGATCTGTTGGAACTGTAGGAAGGATCAGATATGTTGCTGGCTGTAGGAAGGATCAGATCTGTTGCTGGCTGTAGGAAGGATCAGATCTGTTGGAACTGTAGGAAGGATCAGATCTGTTGGAACTGTAGGAAGGATCAGATCTGTTGCTGGCTGTAGGAAGGATCAGATCTGTTGGAACTGTAGGAAGGATCAGATCTGTTGGAACTGTAGGAAGGATCAGATCTGTTGCTGGCTGTAGGAAGGATCAGATCTGTTGCTGGCTGTAGGAAGGATCAGATCTGTTGCTGGCTGTAGGAAGGATCAGATCTGTTGCTGGCTGTAGGAAGGATCAGATCTGTTGCTGGCTGTAGGAAGGATCAGATCTGTTGCAGGCTGTAGGAAGGATCAGATCTGTTGGAACTGTAGGAAGGATCAGATCTGTTGCTGGCTGTAGGAAGGATCAGATCTGTTGCTGGCTGTAGGAAGGATCAGATCTGTTGGAACTGTAGGAAGGATCAGATCTGTTGCTGGCTGTAGGAAGGATCAGATCTGTTGCTGGCTGTAGGAAGGATCAGATCTGTTGCTGGCTGTAGGAAGGATCAGATCTGTTGCTGGCTGTAGGAAGGATCAGATCTGTTGCAGGCTGTAGGAAGGATCAGATCTGTTGCAGGCTGTAGGAAGGATCAGATCTGTTGCTGGCTGTAGGAAGGATCAGATCTGTTGCTGGCTGTAGGAAGGATCAGATATGTTGCTGGCTGTAGGAAGGATCAGATCTGTTGCTGGCTGTAGGAAGGATCAGATCTGTTGGAACTGTAGGAAGGATCAGATCTGTTGCAGGCTGTAGGAAGGATCAGATCTGTTGCAGGCTGTAGGAAGGATCAGATCTGTTGCTGGCTGTAGGAAGGATCAGATCTGTTGCAGGCTGTAGGAAGGATCAGATTGGTTGCTTGCTGTAGGAAGGATCAGATTGGTTGCTGGCTGTCTGTCTGTCGGGGAGTTTGTGTGGAGACAGTAGCCTCCCTCTCTCTTTCCTCCTTCCTGACCCTCCCCCCTCCCCCATCTCTCCTTCCCCCCTCTCCTCTTCCTTCCCCCTCTCTCCTCCCCACTCCCCTCTCTCCTCCCCACTCCCTCTTCCCCCCCCCCCCCCCTCTCCTTCCCCCTTCCCCCCTCTCTCCTCCCCCCTCCCTCCCTCTCTCCTCCCTCTCCCCCCCGACCTCTTGCCTACGCTGAGTATTGTTCTACAGCTATAATAACCACCTGGTGATACTGCAGTAGACAGGGTACAGACGCAACAAGAAACAAGCACAGCCAGATCACCCCACAACATCACCCCCTCTAATGACTCTGGAGAGCAGTCGTTTTCCCTGTCTCTTTACCCCCTCTCTAAAAGGGCTGACACCTTATATTTACAGATTCTTTCCCAATTTACATGTCTCAATTCGTCTCCAATTCGTTCATTTATTATTATCAGACAAACTGACTATCTGAATCCCTGCTTTTTATCTGGGCGGCTCGTACTCATTTGGGGAAGACAGATTCGCTCTATCTATCTCTTACTGCGAGCAGAGTGAAATTGAACTCATGTCAAGGACTTTTCTTATGGTTTTATTAAGGTAAACGTGCTGGTAACAAAGCCAGGATAATAGGTTACGTGCTTTGGAACGTTGATTTTGAGCAATGCGTTTAGTACTGGTATGTTGTTGACATGTCCTTGTAAGATGGAACATTGAATTGTAGGTGTTTTGAGAGGTCATTCCTAGCCAGTGTCAACTAGTGTTAACCACAACCTATTCACCTGATAACATGTTTGGATAAGAAGCATTACCAAGGACATACACACACGCATACTCACACACGCACGCCGCACGCACGTACCCCCCCACACCCCCATCATATTTACAGAGATGATACCTCCTCTTGGTTCGCATATCAGCGATGTGAATTGAAATGTGTGAATTGATAAAGAGGCAATGAGAGCGGTGTCTAATGTTCCTCAGTGTCAGGACGGCAGTCTGTTTATCTTCAGAAACCCAGTGTTATGACAGGGGATAGGCCGTCTCCCTAATCCCTGACTCATTCTCCATACACTGTACTCGCACTACCAGTGTGTCTGTGGAAGAAGGGGGAGGAGTGTGTGTGTTTGTGTGTGTGAGAGAGAGAGAGAGAGAGAGAGAGAGAGCCTGCATCCGTGCATTTGCGTGTGACAGGGGCTCAGACTCAGAGAGCATTTCTGTTGATTGCAAAATCCACCTCCTGAAAAGAGAGGATGAGTATTCTGAGGTGGAACGAGATTCCTTTTGCCCAGGGCGAGACTTGCCTTACTATAGTATATTAATAGCTCTCTGCCAGCCCTTCAAAACATCATACAGGACAACACGTCCCACCACCAAGTAATTCACCATCCTCTGCCCATGGGGACGGGTTAGGGTTTAAAGTTACCCTGGTCATTTATATTTTATATATTATTTTTGAGATACGAGTGACTAACACCGTAATAGTTGTGAAATATCTAAATGTTATTTTCAGATACAGCAGCATCAATAGGAGAAATACATCAGTCTTGTCTGACGTATAAACCGCTAATGTGTTTTACAATGAAGTCAGAAGCACGGCGACCGTTATTATGTTCAATTATATGTGGATTGATGACCGCTGTTGACTGCTCAGGGAGTACTATCTATTGATTGCTATCAGTTTGACAAACTGATGGACAGATATGGCTCTATGACACAGACCTGGTAATGCAATATACTGTTACTGTATCATGACAAATGGATTTAAAGAAGGAAGCAGAATAGAGTTGTCTTTTCTGGCCTCTGTGGGCTCTGGTAGAAGCGGTTTCAGTGGAAACGTATAAATAAAATCTATTTGGGGCGGCAGGAAGCCTAGTGGTTGGAGCATTGGGCCAGTGACCAAAAGTAAAGGTTAAATAAAAAAGTAAAACGTGTCTGTTTTTAAGACAAGATGTCTTTTGGGGGGAAGATTTTTTAAGAGGGATTAAACTAGCCAAAAGAAACAACTTGGGTAAAGAATACAACAGTGATAAATTCATTGATTTATATGTTTCCCCAAGTGAAGGGGCTCATTAAAGGTGAGTACTTATAACCCTTAAAACACATTCATAACACATTCATAAACATTCATACATAATGCATTTATTGGCAAAAAAAATACCTTGTGTCACTACTTATGAACGTGTTGTGTATGAGTTCAGAATATGGCAGTACTTATGAACGTGTTGTGTATGAGTTCAGAATATGGCAGTACTTATGAACGTGTTGTGTATGAGTTCAGAATATGGCAGTACTTATGAACGTGTTGTGTATGAGTTCAGAATATGGCAGTACTTATGAACGTGTTGTGTATGAGTTCAGAATATGGCAGTACTTATGAACGTGTTGTGTATGAGTTCAGAATATGGCAGTACTTATGAACGTGTTGTGTATGAGTTTAGAATATGGCAGTACTTATGAACGTGTTGTGTATGAGTTCAGAATATGGCAGTACTTATGAACGTGTTGCATATGAGTTCAGAATGTGGCACTACTTATGAACGTGTTGTGTATGAGTTCAGAATATGGCAGTACTTATGAACGTGTTGTGTATGAGTTCAGAATATGGCAGTACTTATGAACGTGTTGTGTATGAGTTCAGAATATGGCAGTACTTATGAACGTGTTGTGTATGAGTTCAGAATATGGCAGTACTTATGAACGTGTTGTGTATGAGTTCAGAATATGGCAGTACTTATGAACGTGTTGTGTATGAGTTCAGAATATGGCAGTACTTATGAACGTGTTGTGTATGAGTTCAGAATATGGCAGTACTTATGAACGTGTTGTGTATGAGTTCAGAATATGGCACTACTTATGAACGTGTTGCATATGAGTTCAGAATGTGGACTGAAGCTCTCAGGTTCCCATAACTTTAAGTGTTACTGTTAATGGGATACTACAGATTCTGACAGTTGGTGTTTTGTTTGTGAGATGTACAGTTGTGGCCAAAAGTTTTGAGAATGACACAAATATAAATGTTCACAAAGTCTGCTGCCTCAGTTTGTATGATGGCAATTTGCATATACTCCAGAATGTTATGAAGAGTGATCAGATTAATTGCAAATAATTGCAAAGTCCCTCTTTGCCATGCAAATGAACTAAATCCCCCAAAAACATTTCCACTGCATTTCAGCCCTGCCACAAAAGGACCAGCTGACATCATGTCAGTGATTCTCTCATTAACACATGTGTGAGTGTTGATGAGGACAAGGCTGGAGATCCCTCTGTCATGCTGATTGAGTTCGATTACAGACTGGAAGCTTCAAAAGGAGGGTGGTGCTTGGAATCATTGTTCTTCCTCTGTCAAACATGGTTACCTGCAATGAAACACGTGCCGTCATCATTGCTTTGCACAAAAAGGGATTCACGGGCAAGGATATTGCTGCCAGTAAGATTGCACCTAAATCAACCATTTATCGGATCATCAAGAACTTCAAGGAGAACGGTTACATTTTTGCAAATAAGGCTTCAGGGCGCTCAAGAAAGTCCAGCAAGCGCCAGGACCGTCTCCTAAATTTGATTCAGCTGCGGGATCGGGGCACCACCAGTACAGAGCTTGCTCAGGAATGGCAGCAGGCAGGTGTGACTGCATCTGCGCGCACAGTGAGGCGAAGACTTTTGGAGGATGGCCTGTTGTCAAGAAGGGTAGCAAAGAAGTCACTTCTCTCCAGGAAAAACATCAGCGACAGACTGATATTCTGCAAAAGGTACAGGAATTGGACTGCTGAGGACTGGGGTAAAGTCATTTTCTCTGATGAATCCCCTTTCTGATTGTTTGGGGTATCCGGAAAAAAGCTTGTTGGGAGAAGACAAGGTGAGCGCTACCATCAGTCCTGTGTCATGCCAACAGTAAAGCATCCTGAGACCCTTCATGTGTGGGGTTGCTTCTCAGCCAAGGGAGTGGGCTCACTCACAATTTTTCCTGAGAACACAGACATGAATAAAGAATGGTACCAACACATCCTCCGAGAGTAACTTCTCCCAACCATCCAGGAACAGTTTGGTGATGAACAATGCCTTTTCCAGCATGATGGAGCATCTTGTCATAAGGCAAAAGTGATAACTAAGTGGCTCGGGGAACAAAACATTGATATTTAGGGTCCATGCCCAGGAAACTCCCCAGACCTTAATCCTATTGAGAACTTGTGGTCAATCCTCAAGAGGTGGGTGGACAAACAAAAACCCACAAATTCTGACAAACTCGAAGCATTGATTATGCAAGAATAGGCTGCCATCAGTCAGGATGTGGCCCAGAAGTTAATTGACAGCATGCCAGGGCAGATTGCAGAGGTCTTGAAAAAGAAGGCTCAACACTGCAAATATTGACTCTTTGCATCAACTTCATGTAATTGTCAATAAAAGCCTTTGACACTTTTATGAAATGCTTGTAACTATACTTCAGTATTCTATAGTAACATCTGACAAAAATATCTAAAGACACTGAGACAGCAGACTTTGTGAAAATGTATATTTGTGTCATTCTCAAAACTTTTGGCCACGACTGTGCATGTCCCTGCATGCAGTGTGCAGGAAGTTAGAAGTCTCGCAGTATCACTTTTAGGATAGACTAAGTACACCTTCTGAAAGACTACCAACGCCCGGAGGCAGGTGTTTTACCGACAAGTTCACCTTACCCTTCAACGAGGCTGTTGCTAGGATGAACGTGACACCCTTTATGGGGTTTCAGGTGTCTCTGAACGGTGCTTACACACCTGCCCTATGTCTGGAATCCCTTGTCAACACCACACACAGATGCACGCATGCATGCATGCAAACACACACACACACACACACACACACACACACACAAACACACACACACACACACACACAAATGCACGCACGCACCAATACTCACACCCAACCACACACACACTCATTTTGCGCTGAAGGCCCAAGGCCAGAGGATGTGTGTGTGTACGTGTGTGCGTGCATGTGTGGGTGCGTATTGACAAACCATATGCTTGTAGTTGACACCACCCCCACAGTTTTGATAACAGCAGATGCCCCAGACCTCTGTATCACTGTTGTTTACCGTAGATTGGCAACAAAACCCTCGAGAATAATAATAGTGTTACTCACACTCACTCACTCTCACACACACACTCTCACTCTCACTCTCACTCTCACACTCTCACTCTCACTCTCACACACACTCTCACACACACTCTCTCACACACACACACACACACACACACACACACACACACACACACACACACACACACACACACACCAAGTCATATTATCCTAATCTGTGTCACAAAAAACAACAAACATTTTGTAGAGAAAATGATTTGATGCATTGCCTTTCATGTTAATGGGTGACCAATGGAAACAGCGAGAGAGAACAACAAGTGCTATCGTAAAGATGATCTCTTCCCTCAATGTTCTCTCTCTGTGTCTGCGTCAACACAGCGGGCTCCCAGCACATTAAATGAGCTCCAGAATAATTAAAACTGCACAGCAAACAGTCCTCCTTTCTTTTATTCAGTGATTTTACATTTGGTAATCATTGTAGGATAATGGCTACATCCAGACATTTGAGAGGTGCATGCCACCCTGTCTTCATCCCTGTCCACATTTCTACACAATCAGAGTAAGAGGAAGAGAAGAGCCTGTTGGGTTGTTGTCCTTCCCTGTTGCTTTTCTTATTTCTTCATTATTCCTCACAGTCTGCTTCTTGTCGCGTTAGGTAACATCCCCCTATCACTCGATTGGCCCGCGGGGCGTCAGCGTGAAATTATGGGAAAACAAAAGGGTGAGGAGACAGGTTGAGCCAATTAAACGATGCAACAGGTAGGTCATTTTTTCACAACACATATTTCCTAATGAGCCCCAGTGATAAGTCATGATTTAATTTGATGCATCCTCTCTCTTCTTCTCTCTGTTATGCCAGCCAAGGGGTATGCCTTTCGGTATTGTTCTTGCCCGGAAGGGGAAATGTCACAGCAGAGGGGCTGGTGCTGGCGCTGGTGCTGGTGCTGGTGCTGGCGCTGCTTTGGAGCGGATCTGACACTCCGGTAATTACTTCGCCGCAGCGCCGTCGCCGGGAATGAGGGCATTTCTCTGCAACGACAATAACATCTGTCAGAGAGCCAAGCAGTTCAGCTTCAAGTCTCTGTCCTCGTTCTGTCTCAGACTAGGTCTGAAAATACACCCTCTTCTTCCCTGACACACTACTTGTGTCTCTGGTCAAAGGGAGTGCACTGTGTTGGGAATAGGGGCTAATTTCAGATGCAGCCTCTCACTCTCTTTTAGGAGACTTCCCTACACATATCCTCATGCTTTACATGCCAGAGTCCCCAAAGAGAAGCTACGGATGCACAGAGTAGGCAACCTGAGCTACAGGGATAATAGCTTAGAAACATCAATACTTCTATGGGCTTTTCTTTCCTTATCATGTACAGAGCTAGAGGAGCAAGTAGACATGGGGTGTGTGTGTGTGTGTGTGTGTGTGTGTGTGTGTGTGTGTGTGTGTGTGTGTGTGTGTGTGTGTGTGTGTGTGTGTGTGTGTGTGTGTGTGTGTGTGTGTGTGTGTGTGTGTGTGTGTGTGTGTGTCTATCATAGTAGTGTGTCCTTGTGTGCGCGTGTGCATGAACCCAGAGTACAGTAAAGTCAAAGACACAGAGTGGCTGGTGTGTGCGTGTGTAACTGCCTGCCTGCCTGCCTGCCTGCCTGTGTGTGTCTCTCCTCCCGCAGCAGAGGGAGGTCAAAGGCCAGTGGTTGGAACCGAACAGCCGCAGTGGGTGGTCCGGGGGAAGATGGCTGACCCACCTCTGGTGGTCCAACATCAAGAGGACTGGAGGACGAAGACAAAATACATGGAGCAGCTCCCTGGACTCTGTCTACTCTGGCTGCACAGGAAATGGAGCAGCTCCCTGGACTCTGTCTACTCTGGCTGCACAGGAAATGGAGCAGCTCCCTGGACTCTGTCTACTCTGGCTGTACAGGTAATGGAGCAGCTCCCTGGACTCTGTCTACTCTGGCTGTACAGGAAATGGAGCAGCTCCCTGGACTCTGTCTACTCTGGCTGTACAGGAAATGGAGCAGCTCCCTGGACTCTGTCTACTCTGGCTGCACAGGTAATGGAGCAGCTCACTGGACTCTGTCTACTCTGGCTGTACTGGAAATGGAGCAGCTCCCTGGACTCTGTCTACTCTGGCTGCACAGGTAATGGAGCAGCTCCCTGGACTCTGTCTATTCTGGCTGCACAGGTAATGGAGCAGCTCCCTGGACTCTGTCTACTCTGGCTGCACAGGTAATGGAGCAAGACTGCAGAGTGGAGGACACAAATGAACATTCAAAAGTGAGCGACTTTGACAGCATGGGGGCGGTCGTGGTGGTGTGGCAGCAACACAGCCACCATAGTGTGTCTGTGGGAAGGGGATAGAGCTGCATGTAATGACAGATACCCAGCGGGGCTCTATATCCTCCTGCTGTTGTATGAAATCAGGTGGCTTCACTTCATAGAATGGGGGAGGGAGGGAAATGGGGGTAAATGGGGGTAAGTGTGGCCTGTACATTACTGGTACTGTTACATACGATTCAGACACTGTGGCTGATTACCTCATAATAGGAATGCCTAATCACTTGTATTATCAGTGTTATGTTATACTGCACTATGTTATAGCAAGAGATCAAATGCATTTTCTGTGTTTACAAAGTCTACTTTTCCATTGGAAAACATAGGAAATGCTTCTTCACTTGTACAGTTCTTGTACAATCTTCTCAAAGAAGAATCAAAATGTATCTTCATTATCTCTCACAGATTAACCAATGAGAAGCCAAAGAGACACCAATCCAATTCAATTCATTCCAAACCCATCTCCCTACCAGCACACAGTGGTTATGGTACCCAGATGATGAGAATAATGTCTTCCTCTCATTTGCATTTGGTAATGAGTGCATGGTGATTAAAAAGTGAAATGAAGGCTAACTGCTCTGTTGCCAGATAGATAAACATGAACGGTGTAGAGAGTCGATGGAACAGGGTGACAAGAGGAAAGTGGGTTCTCCCTAGACGCAGCTCATCACTTCCTTCTATTCTTTAAAGTGTGTATATGAATTGGGGAGACAGACTGGGAGATTGTGTGTGTGTGTGTGGTTTATGTGTGTGTGTGTGTGTGTGTGTGTGTGTGTGTGTGTGTGTGTGTGTGTGTGTGTGTGTGTGTGTGTGTGTGTGTGTGTGTGTGTGTGTGTGTGTGTGTGTGTGTGTGTGTGTGTGTGTGTGTGTGTGTGTGTGTGTGTGTGTGTTTGAAAGAGACTGTATGTGTGGAAGCGCATGCTTGTGCTTGTGTGTGTGCATGAATTAGCGTGTGTGTGAGAGGGAGTGCATGTGCGTCTGTGTGTGGGTGCATACCTGTGTGTGCATGTTATTGCCCCCAGAGAGAACACAGCACAAGGGATGCTTACCTCATTCTCCCACGTCACATCTACGTAGTTTATGGATAGTTGAATGGGTGAACAGAAATAACATCCGTCAGATTCTTGCCTTGAAGTAAAGAATTATAATAACAACACCACCCCCTCTGGACAATCACTTGTAGCCCAAAGAGAGTTCATTACTCAGTGACGAAGACACATCTCAGTCTTTTCCATCACAGACATGGAGGAAGTAACAGTAGAACGTAGAACGAGGAAGTTTGCTGATGTCAGACCAGAGACCTCTTGTGTATCCCAAATGCCACTCTACAAGCTATGAGTCCTGGTCAAAAGTAGTGCACTACATAGGGAATGGGTGCCAAATGGGATGCAGAACTTGACTCTATTTGACTAGATAAGGACGTGTTGGAACTAAAAACAAAGGATACATTCACCAAGATGATCCATTGCAAGGCATGTTCTTTCTCTACCACCGTGAAAGGATTCTATATCTCCTCATTCTATAGCTCCTTTTCAAACCGAAGCTGCTTTCATTCAATTATGCGTCTGTACTCGGTAGCTAGTTGAATGGAAGTCTTGAAAGCACAAAGCTCAGAGTTAACAAACCTTTTGTTGTTGTGCTCTCATAATTTACCTCGCTGTTTGTTGACAGTACGTTTTCTCTGTCAAATGTGATGCACTTCTTTGATGCTGGAGGTTGCAGTGCAATCGGTGACTTCAGTTCGGAGATGCAACAAGGCTGCCCTTACTCTTAGAGGAAATGCCAAGGACAGCTATTTCGTCCCACTTTTAACAGCCACCACCTGTACTGTGGGCTATGTACTGTACGTGTGTCAAAATAGCTGATGATGAAATGGAAATTCAATACGGGGAATGTTGAAGGATATCACTGTACACCAACAAACAGGACAGCAGATGTCAGTTCTTTCTAAAAGCATCACACACACACACACACACACACACACACACACACACACACACACATACACACACACACACACACACAGTTGCTAAAGTGAAATTATAAACTGGATGGTTCGAGCCCTGAATGCTGATTGGCTGACAGCCGTGGTATATCAGACCGTATACCACAGGTATGACAAGACATGTATTTTACTGTTCTAATTACGTTGGTAACCAGTTTATAATAGCAGTAAGGCACCTTGGTGTTTGTGGTATATGGCCAACATACCACGGCTAAGGGCTGTATCCAGGCACTGTGTGTGTGCATCATGCATAGGAACATCCCTTAGCCATAGTATATTGGCCATATGCCACACCCCCTTATGCCTTATTGCTTAAACATACCTTGGAGAACAGTATGTGCCAATGTTATCCAATCCCGTTTTCATCACAAATTATATGTTGATATGCTGCTCACACTTTGGATGAATGACTTAGAATAAGTCAAATTAATTCTTTAAAGCTGAATTATATACTTATTTCACAGTCAGAGAGCATTCTTCCATACAAACACACACTAGATTCTGCATAAAACCTGAAATTATACAACAAGAGGGTCTAATCCTGGAGGCTGATTGGTTAAAACCGTGTTCCAGCCACTGACGTCCAAATGCCAGTCTGAGCTGTAGGTCCAAACTACAAATGTCTGAGCTGTCGGTCCAAACTACAAATGTCTGAGCTGTCGGTCCAAACTACAAATGTCTGAGCTGTCGGTCCAAACTACAAATGTCTGAGCTGTCGGTCCAAACTACAAATGTCTGAGCTGTCGGTCCAAACTACAAATGTCTGAGCTGTCGGTCCAAACTACAAATGTCTGAGCTGTCGGTCCAAACTACAAATGTCTGAGCTGTCGGTCCAAACTACAAATGTCTGAGCTGTCGGTCCAAACTACAAATGTCTGAGCTGTCGGTCCAAACTACAAATGTCTGAGCTGTCGGTCCAAACTTCAAATGTCTGAGCTGTCGGTCCAAACTAAAAATGTCTGAGCTGTCGGTCCAAACTACAAATGTCTGACCTGTCGGTCCAAACTACAAATGTCTGAGCTGTCGGTCCAAACTACAAATGTCTGAGCTGTCGGTCCAAACTACAAATGTCTGAGCTGTCGGTCCAAACTACAAATGTCTGAGCTGTCGGTCCAAACTACAAATGTCTGAGCTGTCGGTCCAAACTACAAATGTCTGAGCTGTCGGTCCAAACTACAAATGTCTGACCTGTCGGTCCAAACTACAAATGTCTGAGCTGTCGGTCCAACCTACAAATGTCTGAGCTGTCGGTCCAAACTACAAATGTCTGAGCTGTCGGTCCAAACTACAAATGTCTGAGCTGTCGGTCCAAACTACAAATGTCTGAGCTGTCGGTCCAAACTACAAATGTCTGAGCTGTCGGTCCAAACTACAAATGTCTGAGCTGTCGGTCCAAACTACAAATGTCTGAGCTGTCGGTCCAAACTACAAATGTCTGAGCTGTCGGTCCAAACTACAAATGTCTGAGCTGTCGGTCCAAACTACAAATGTCTGAGCTGTCGGTCCAAACTACAAATGTCTGAGCTGTCGGTCCAAACTACAAATGTCTGAGCTGTCGGTCCAAACTACAAATGTCTGAGCTGTCGGTCCAAACTGAGCTGCGGATCTCTGGTTGAAGCTAGCTCCTAGTGGCGTCCGTCCTGAAGGTAGTTCACCCTACGTTCAGGGTTGTAGTCTGTCATTTGTTATTTTGTGGTTCTTGCTCCAAGCGCCACTCCTCGCGCCCACTCCTCGCGCCCACTCCTCGCGCCCACTCCTCGCGCCTACTCCTCGCGCCCACTCCTCGTGCCCACTCCTCGCGCTCCCCGATGCTCGGGATGCTGGTGGCTTCGCCAGGTAAAGTTGTTATGATGATGAAATTATGTAACAATGTAAATGATTGCTCATAAGGTGACAGTGAGGTAATTGTAATCCTAGCTGTCTCAGTAGTGCTCAAGCCACCATATGTATTCAAATCAGATTGTATTGGTCACATATATTTAGCAGATGTTATTGCGGAGTGCTTGTGTTCCTAGCTCCTACAGTGCAGTAGTATCTAACAATTCACAACAATAACACAGGCATCTAAAAGTAAAAGAATGGAATTAAGAAATATATCAACATTAGGACGAGCAACGTCGGAGTGGCATTGACTTAAATACAGCAGAACAGAATACAGTATATACATATGAGATGAGTAAAGCAGGTACATATTATTAGAATGACTAGTGTTCCATCATTGAAGTGACCAGTGATTCCATGTCTATGTATATTAGGGCAGCAGCCTCTAAGGTGCAGGGTTGAGTAACAGGGTGGTAGCCAGCTAGTGATGGCTGTTTAACAGTCTGATGGCCTTGAGATAGAAGCTGTTTTTCAGTCTCTCGGTCCCTGCTTTGATGCACCTGTACTGACCTCGCCTTCTGGATGGTAGCTGGGTGAAGAGGTAGTGGCTCGGGCGGTTGATGTCCTTGATGATCTTTTTGGCCTTCCTGTGACATCGGGTGCTGTAGGTGTCCTGGAGGGCAGGCAGGGTGCCCCCAGTGATTCGTTGGGCAGACTGCACCACCTCTTGGAGAGCCCTGCGGTTGCGGGCGGTGCAGTTGCCGTACCAGGCGGTGATACACCCCGAGCCCTAATTGGTTTTAAACCTGTAACTGAAAAATAACTTTTTAATAATTCTTAATAAAGCGTTGTCGGATCCGTTACATTGCTCATGACCCAGCTCAATAGACGTCCTGCCATGAGCCTGTGTGTCTTGTAACACCCCCCCAAACAACAACTAAATCTGTACGGCTTTCAACTTAATCTTGAAAGTTGTAATAGTAGAATGCACCAGGTGCAACTTTGAAATCGGGTGAAATCGGTCTTCTTGTCGTGTCAGTCATTGCAGACCTTAGAGAGCTATTTATAACTCATCAAAAATGTCCAGATCAACTAGCCCATGTCGGCTAATGTTTTTTTAGCTAGGTTTTTTAGCCCATAGATTTTGTTATAATGTTTGAGTCACTCAAATATCACATGAATGAACATTAGACATGGCAAAATGAATAGAATTGCAAGAAAATGTGCTTTAAAACGACTAAATGGTCTCTACACCTCATGACAAAATCCGTAGAATCGCAGGAAATAAGCTTTAAACGTTTTCTCTCCGCCAATAAGAGCGGAGTAAACAGTTTGTCATGAACAATGCTTGTGCTCATAGAATACAAGTGGATTGCACATGCAGGGGGGATGTGGAATGTTCCCCAATCCTGGAAGGGGGCCCTGAGTGTAGAAAGTTTGGGAGCCATATCATAGAGAATGAACAGCAAACTAAATGAAATGCAGCTTGTTTGCGGTCTTTCCAGCTTCAGTTTGAAGTGATTGTTAGCTGTGTAGTTTGCTAGCTAGCTCAATAACAACCTACATGCCAATTTATCCTCCAAACTGCGTCATCTCTGGCATTATCACTTAATTAAAGAAATCCGGGAGTCAAAAAGAGCCAATAGGATGTCTTAATGAAAAGTGTGTTTCCATGCCAACGGTACCCTCCCCAGAGCCCTAGCTGATGAAGTTGACTGACAGTTACACAAAACCACAGTGTGGCTAGGCTATGTTACAGAGTATCTACTGACCTGCCTCATCTACCTGCTCTGTACAAACATATCACTATCAGTAGTGTCTTTGACAGTCATATACACACATCCATGTACACGCATACGCACGCATGCAGGAACGCACACCCACACACACACAGACACACACACCTCCCCTCCGAGTACACGCTCATCAGTGCTACCATTCACTCGTAAATGTTTTTCGAGGTGGTCACAGTGTGTGAAACGTGGTCCCTCTGTGCTGCCGTCTGGCTCCCCAATGGATGAAGCCTGCTTCTGGTTCTAAACACACACTTAGAGAGACGAAGGAGCCACAGAGGCCTGTCCCTGGAGGGAATCTACCCCACACAGGGAGATCAGATGGAGTATCAACCCCCCCACCGCTGCCTCGGCTCCAGGCAGAGACTGGGAAGAGAGGTGGGGGGAGTTCTTAGAGAAGTCCAAATTAGAACTGTCACTTTTCAACCAAACACTGGGGACACCAGCTAACCACAGAACTCACACTCTGGGTTTCTTTATGATTAGTTATTATGGATGATTTATTATGCATATGTAGCCTTGGGAATGGATAAAAACATGTTTGAGGAAGAATGGACTGCAATTTGGTGTTTCATTACAATTTATTTTTATGGAAAAATGGAGGGAATGTTCCAAGTAGTATGTGTAAGTAAAGGAGGATTTGAGGGGAATTGATGGGGGGGAAAAGTCCCCGCTGGGATAACATTTGGAATAAAAAGGAACAGTTGGAAATGCTGCAGGTAGCCTTGCTGTTAAGAGGGTTGGGCCAATAACCGATAGGTTGCTCGTTCAAATCCCTGATTCGACTAGTTGGGAAATCTGTCCTTGAGCAAGGCACTTAACCCTTAAAGCTCTAACTAAAATGACTAAAATGTAAATGGGTTGCTTGCCTGGCTGGGCGCTGAAAAAGGCTGAATTCACTTTGCAATAACGGACTGTTACAAGGGATGGACTGAGCCCAGAAATCAGCCCTTGTCACACCCTGACCATAGTTTGCTTTGTATGTTTCTATGTTTTGTTTGGTCAGGGTGTGATCTGAGTGGGCATTCTATGATGTGTGTCTAGTTTGTCTGTTTCTGTGTTTGGCCTGATATGGTTCTCAATCAGAGGCAGGTGTTAGTCATTGTCTCTGATTGGGAACCATATTTAGGTAGCCTGTTTGCTGTTGGGTTTTGTGGGTGATTGTTTCCTGTGTTAGTGCCACACGGGACTGGTTTCGGGTTTTCACTTTGTTGTTTTGGTTATGTGTTCATGGTCAGTTTTCTAATTAAAAAACCATGGACAACTACCGCGCTGCATTTTGGTCCGCCTCTCCTTCGACACAAGAAAACCGTGACAGCCCTGGGTTTTCAAACACACTGGCCTATTTAATTTTTTTCCCTCAGGCCACCATTATTACAATGTAAATGATTAGACAAATAATAATAATAACAATAATAATATGTGATGATTATGTGCAAAACCCCCCAATTTAGCCAGTCCCACTGGGCTAAAGATGGACCAGCCCATCTGGCATTTGCCAGAATTGCCATATGGCTAGTCTGTCTCTGACATTAGAAAAAAACCATTACAGCTGAAACCATGTGTTTATTCATTTTGGTGTGCCGGCCAAGAGGTCAACAGAGCGGTGTTTACAGAAATCCCTGATTCCCAGAATGTTGTGCCTGCAAAGATATTATCAAAACCCAGGGGGCTGCCAAGTTCAAGCCCTTTTGACTCCTTTGCTGTTTTCCAGTCTCAGGTCTATTAGCTTTCTCACTTCTTCTGTAAAGTATTACCATAGAAATCAACAACATAGCTTCCCTCACATGCTGCAGAGCCTTCAAATGCAATGTTTAAATTCTCACCTCGGCCCTGACCGATGATTGACCTCCGCCATGTGTGTTGTCTTTAAGAGTAGACAAAACAGACTGGCCCTTTGATCACTAAGGTCGACGGGGTCAGAGGTGAAAGATCACGTGGTCATGTTAGTATTTTCAGTATTTGATTTATTCCAGAAGTTATAACTGTATCCACGCCAACTGATTATGTTGGACAGGTGTCACTCAAACTCAAATAGATGGTGCACAGATCCTGCCATGACACCCCTGCATGTAATCCATTTGTCATTTTAGCTTCCCCGCGGCGTCTCACATTCACACCTTGGGACATGTTCAATGGCAGAAACACACACGCACCGGCGCTTTTGCATACAAAAGTTCACAAATGCAGAGAGAGCACACGCGCACCAAGCTTGCCCAAACACACACACACACACACACACACACACACACACACACACACACACACACACACACACACACACACACACACACACACACACACACACACACACACACACACACAGTTGTAATCTATCTTGTATCTGTAATTCCAACAGGGCATGTAACCCCACACTGGAAGTTACCCTCCGACCCTCCCTGTTACATCCTCTTACGCCGAATGTCATATGTGAGGCACTCTTGTCCCCGGGACAATGTAAGGGATAGGGTTTCCAGGCAAGACTTAGCAGCATCCAAACTTAGCTCTGACTCATGAAGGGGGAGGAATGGGGATCTATTTACTGAAGGGAGAGGAGGGAGCGAGCGAGGGAGGGAGACCCCCCCACCACACACCCTCCCCAAATCTCTGAACATTAAAATTAGCCTTCCGATAACAGCCCTTAGAAATGTGTTCTCGTCATCTTTGTACTTACCCTCTTGGAGGTTAGACTGTTCTGGCGACTTGGAGAGGGATGATTGGTCAATGGCTTGGAGACCAGGATATGAAACCGGTGATTTCAATGTGGAGGCATTGTTTGTCAGTTTGTTGAGTAAACAACTCAACTCAGCAACTAAATGTGTAATACATGTACTAACTGGTATTACCATGAGACATTCATAGATCATAGTCCCATAAAGACACTGGTATTACCATGAGACATTCATAGATCATAGTCCCATAAAGACAGTGGTAGTAACATGAGACATTCATAGATCATAGTCCCATAAAGACAGTGGTATTACCATGAGACATTCATAGATCATAGTCTCATAAAGACAGTGGTAGTAACATGAGACATTCATAGATCATAGACCCATAAAGACAGTGGTAGTAACATGAGACATTCATAGATCATAGACCCATAAAGACAGTGGTAGTAACATGAGACATTCATAGATCATAGACCCATAAACACAGTGGTAGTAACATGAGACATTCATAGATCATAGTCCCATAAAGACACTGGTATTACCATGAGACAATCATAGATCATAGTCCCATAAAGACAGTGGTAGTAACATGAGACATTCATAGATCATAGTCCCATAAAGACACTGGTATTACCATGAGACATTCATAGATCATAGTCCCATAAAGACACTGGTATTACCATGAGACATTCATAGATCATAGTCCCATAAAGACACTGGTATTACCATGAGACATTCATAGATCATAGTCCCATAAAGACAGTGGTATTACCATGAGACATTCATAGATCATAGTCCCATAAAGACACTGGTATTACCATGAGACATTCATAGATCATAGTCCCATAAAGACAGTGGTAGTAACATGAGACATTCATAGATCATAGTCCCATAAAGACAGTGGTAGTAACATGAGACATTCATAGATCATAGTCTCATAAAGACAGTGGTATTACCATGAGACATTCATAGATCATAGACCCATAAAGACAGTAGAGGTGGTCACAGCAGTGTCAAGTAAAATGATGAATAAAGCAGTAGTTACATTAATCATGATAAACCCCTCCACTTGTTTGATCTACTCCAGTACAGTACTTGACTAGCACACCTGTTTCAACTAATCTAGGGCAAGATGATTGGTTGACTAGTTGAGTCAGGAGCTGGTACTGGAATAGATATAAGTGTTGGGGAAGCTACTCTGAAAACGGAGTTTACCAAGCTAC
Source organism: Oncorhynchus mykiss (assembly GCF_013265735.2). Lineage (NCBI taxonomy): Eukaryota > Metazoa > Chordata > Actinopteri > Salmoniformes > Salmonidae > Oncorhynchus > Oncorhynchus mykiss. The sequence continues at coordinate 16,145,597 of NC_048585.1, forward strand.
CAATGATTTCACACTGGAAGATGTTAAGCTATGTTAAAGCTATCCTTAAGATACATTTATTTTACTTAACTAAAGTTACTTTGAAAAAGTAGTTCAATACATCCAAACTAGATTCTGAAAAATGTGTAAATCTGAAATGTCATCAACTACAAATTGCAAGAATTGAATAACTTTGGGGTCATATGTTAACAGAATGCGTCATTTACCATATTAAACACAAAAACTATGTTTCTATTGAGAATTAGGCAGGTCTTATGCCGAAGCAGAAATTAAATGATTGTCCATGTTTTCTTTTCTAAAAAAATATTTAAAAAAATAATTAGTATGTAGTACCAGTAGTCGCTACACCACTACATGGCAAAACAAAGTGATGAACTACTGAAAACACTACCTAGATTCACATTTAGTAGAACTACCACCAAGCTACTACAACATGTAGTTAAATTACTAGGTGAACTACATGTAGTTCACTACTCCCCAACACTGCTCAAGGAGAGGTTCGGGAAATAGTGTAATAGGATAATGTATTATAGTTACAGGTAGGCTACTGTTACTGTTGCATATTCTAGCAGGTACCAATGAATCCCTAGCGCATATATTCTGACTGAATAATCTGTAAGTATTTTTCTGGTAAGAAACACAGTACAGAGTAGAAGTTGAACCACTCAGTATTTTCTGTAAAACTGCAGTCACATTCCTTCCGTTTAAAATGTTGGATGCCCTCCAGGGCCACAGAATGTTGGATGCCCTCCAGGGCCACAGAATGTTGGATGCCCTCCAGGGCCACAGAATGTTGGATGCCCTCCAGGGCCACAGAATGTTGGATGCCCTCCAGGGCCACAGAATGTTGGATGCCCTCCAGGGCCACAGAATGTTGGATGCCCTCCAGGGCCACAGAACCCAACTGATCTTGTCAATGCATTGAAAGCAGTGCACAATGCGGACCCTGTCAGAAATGACTGAATGAGTGATTACCTCAAAATGACAGCTGAGATGCAATCTACTGTAGGCCTGTCTGTAATGGAGGTTCTTAAACGATGGGTGGAAGGAAAAGGGAGGCACTCCTCACACCCTTATCTCGCGGATATCCTCTCCATCTAGACAAGAAGATGAAACAGAGGCAGAGAGCAGAGAAAGAGAGAGATAAAAGGCAATGGTGAAAATATAAAAAGAAGAGAGAAACAGAACCCGATCTAAACATTGACAGGAAATCATTTATTCAGGAGGTGATTTTAAACGATTAAAATGCATTTTCGGTAACACTTTCATTAACACATCCCTTCATCATGCATTATAATAACACTGACTATAAGCATCTATTAAAACTCATAAGTGGTTATAAATCTTGGTAGGATGTTTTATAGATCATTAACTATATTGACTTATTAGACTATAGTGCATAATATATTATAGCCGTACTGGTTTCAAAACACAGAGAAGACAGCTAATACACACATTAGGCCCTTAATACACTTTAACAACAGCTCATAAAGTGTCATAAAGCTTCATAAAAATTCATAAATTACTGTGTTTTTGTCTGCTTTAATTAAGTAAAGTGCTTCACTTCATTATAAAACACTATAATAGGTATTTGTAGGCTTTAAGTAAATTGTGATCATTTTCCACAATAGGAAGAATGACACACAACACAGAGTTAGCTTCCTTCACATAGTCAGTATGATATGGACATTTTTAAACAAAGTTGTTCATTTCCAATACACAAAAAACATAGCTAGCTAAAATGCACAATCAAGACTCAGTAGCAACATGGAAAGTGGCAAAGTGGTCGTTCCACTTCCCCACCCGCAGGTTTTTGCTCGGTACCTCAAAGGTCTATCAAACGTCTTCCGGCTGCTAGCTACCTCACAGGTCTATCAAACGTCTTCCGGCTGCTAGCTACCTCACAGGTCTATCAAACGTCTTCCGGCTGCTAGCTACCTCACAGGTCTATCAAACGTCTTCCGGCTGCTAGCTACCTCACAGGTCTATCAAACGTCTTCCGGCTACTAGCTACCTCACAGGTCTATCAACTGTCTTCCGGTTGCTAGCTAACTCACAGGTCTATCAAATGTCTTCCGGTTGCTAGCTACCTCACAGGTCTATCAAACGTCTTCCGGCTGCTAGCTACCTCACAGGTCTATCAAACGTCTTCCGGCTGCTAGCTACCTCACAGGTCTATCAAACGTCTTCCGGTTGCTAGATACCTCACAGGTCTATCAAACATCTTCTTCTTGCTAGCTACCACACAGGTCTATCAAACATTTTACTAGCTACCTCACAGGTCTATCAAACATCTTCCTCTTTCTAGCTACCACACAGGTCTATCAAACATCTTCCTCTTTCTAGCTACCACACAGGTCTATCAAACATCTTCCTCTTTCTAGCTACCTCACAGGTCTATCAAACGTCTTCCTCTTTCTAGCTACCACACAGGTCTATCAAACAACTTCCTCTTTCTAGCTACCACACAGGTCTATCAAACATCTTCCTCTTTCTAGCTACCACACAGGTCATTCAAACATCTTCCTCTTTCTAGCTACCACACAGGTCTATCAAACATCTTACTAGCTACCTCACAGGTCTATCAAATGTCTTCCGGCTGCTAGCTACCTCACAGGTCTATCAAACGTCTTCCTGTGGAAAGGCAGACACTGTAACAATCTTTTTCAGAAAAGCACAGTCTTGCCACTAGTTTGCGGCCATTCACACCCATAGCGGCACAACATGAGCATGAGCAGCCCCACCGTGCTCCCAACGATGCATAGCTATCTAGAGCTAAGTAACTCCACTAGCTAGCTTGCTAGCTACAGGACAAATGTTAACGCTTTCTTGGTATCATATCACACAATTAACATTCTTATATACTTGCACCTTATATCCATGGCACTTGGGTATTATAGGACCTAATGTGTGAATGACTTTTCTTGTCTGTGCCTCCAAATGGTGTCCTATTAACCAGTACGGCTATAAAACATTATGCACTATAGCATTATAAATCCTTATAGTTAATGATCTATTAAACATCATACAAAGTGTTATAACCCCTTACCAGTTATTGTAGACACTTATAGTATGTGTTATATTGCATTATAAAAGGGTATTATGAAGCATTATACATCTGATTCATAATCATAATAAGTGTTACCATGCTTTAATATTCTGCTCTTTCTAAGTGAATTTGTGGCATTCTAGTAAATTAGTAAATAAACCTATGCAGTGTGCTGCTGTGTGTGTGTGTGTGTGTGTGTGTGTGTGTTTCTGCATGAGTGAATGCCACAACATAAGCAAGCTGACTGCATGCCCATGGGCCCACAAAGAAAGAGAGGGGGGGGGGGGGGGTCTATAGAGTACAGCCCTTGGCATGTTCTGTTGCACACACACACACACACACACACAGCTTAATATACCCACTGAGACGGAACTGGCCCAACTGGCCGAGGCGCCCACCCCCACAATAACCCCCCGGGTCACATGACATGACATGTCGAATGCCAGAGGGCAGGTCTCTTAAGCGCCTGCTGTCTGGGGAGCGAGTTTTCATTCAATTTTATTCACGTAACCCTTATTTAATTAACCAAGTACAGCTTACTGGACTGTTGACTTTGCTTACATTACAATCACTGTCTGGTCAGGGATTATGGCAGAGTAAGGCAGATGCAGAACAGTATACACATGCGTCCGCACCTGCGTGCGCACACACACACCATGTATGACTATCCAGTATCACATCCATACAATTTCCCAGTGATCACAACACATATTGGGTTACCTGGCAGTAGACAGAGACTGGGCTCCAGCCAAGAATAGAGACGGTTTAATTTACTGCACTAAAGCCACCACTGGGGAGGATCAAAACCTATGACAACCATACAAGGTCTCACGCACGCACCCACGCACGCAGGCATGCATGTAGAGAGGCCCGCCCCCCTCGCATTCCAAAAACAAGCCAATCAATATCTTCCCTTTCCAGAGATGCAAATATGGCTTCTCCGAGATTCAGAGTGGATGGCTTTAACTGGGCAGGAGATCAATAACGTGGCTGTGTCCTGGAGGATCTACTTTAAACAGTACCAATACAGCTGGAGAACAGATGTGCTACAAGCTATCGACTGGACATAGGAATGAATAGGACACCACTATGCACACAACTCCTCCACACTTTGTGCTAACGAGATGATGGTGTATATGCTGGTGTCTGTGCTGTATGGGGGCCTGCCAATGGAGGGAGTTGGGAGGGGTTAGGATAGGTCAGAGGCTGAGAGCTGTCAATGTGATTTGTAAGGGGTTTTAACGCAGGGCTATCTGGCTGTGTAGAGTTTAATGCCCAATCCTATATTGACCTCTGACCCCTACCTGGGCCTTTAGGCAGCACCCACGTGCTTGTGTAGATCTGAGAGGATAAGATATATGGTAAATAAGCTATACAGTAATGTAGTGCATTGAAACAGCTGATTGATTCAGCTGATCTAGGTGTTGAAAATCAGTTGATTAGTTCAATCGGGTTGTCAATAACATGGGTTTTGTCATTAGGCATGAAATGGGAAAAACCTTTTCAGAAACAAGAGGAAACAGGGTGAAACAGGGTGAATTTACGGAGAAACAGGAGTTATGTGAACTTTTTTGCCAAGGTGCTGTGTCTCTCCAGCAGGGTTGATGAATATGACCCTGCAGTACTGTGTCTCTCCAGCAGGGTTGATGAATATGACCCTGCAGTACTGTGTCTTTCCAGCAGGGTTGATGAATATGACCCTGCAGTACTGTGTCTCTCCAGCAGGGTTGATGAAAATGACCCTGCAGTACTGTGTCTCTCCAGCAGGGTTGATGAATATGACCCTGCAGTACTGTGTCTCTCCAGCAGGGTTGATGAATATGACCCTGCAGCACTGTGTCTCTCCAGCAGGGTTGATGAATATGACCCTGCAATACTGTGTCTCTCCAGCAGGGTTGATGAATATTACCCTGCAGTACTGTGTCTCTCCAGCAGGGTTGATTAATATGACCCTGCAGTACTGTGTCTCTCCAGCAGGGTTGATGAATATGACCCTGCAGTACTGTGTCTCTCCAGCAGGGTTGAGGATGACTGGTCCAGACAGTTCTGTAGAAGGGAGAGTTAACATGGTTGATATTAGAGAACTGTGTCAGTCTGAAGCCATTGAGGTCACTACTCATCTGATGCTGACAAACAACACGGTGCACGATGCTGGTGAGGACAAATGTAAGGAGTCTCTCGCTCTCTCCTCCTTTCATATTAAATCCCCCTCCCTCTGAGTGTGGCCTTGGATTGATACTGAGAGGAGGGGGGCTGGTGACCAGAGAGGCTAAAAATAGTGTCTGTGCAGACAGTCACAGCCAATCCAACACCACTCCTTCAGCCCAACACAACCCCACTCCTTCAACTCAACACAACCCCACTCCATCAGCCCAACACACCCCACTCCTTCAGCTCAACACAACACCACTCCTTCAGCCCAACACACCCCCACTCCATCAGCCCAACACACCCCACTCCTTCAGCTCAACACAACACCACTCCTTCAGCCCAACACACCCCCACTCCTTCAGCCCAACATAACCCCACTCCTTCAGCCCAACACAACCCCACTCCTTCAGCCCAACATAACCCCACTCCTTCAGCCCAACACACCCCACTCCTTCAGCCCAACACAACCCCACTCCATCAGCCCAACACACCCCACTCCTTCAGCTCAACACGACTCCTTCAGCCCAACATAACCCCACTCCTTCAGCTCAACACAACACCACTCCATCAGCCCAACACAACCCCACTCCTTCAGCCCAACACAACCCCACTCCTTCAGCTCAACACAACACCACTCCTTCAGCCCAACATAACCCCACTCCTTCAGCCCAACACACCCCACTCCTTCAGCCCAACACAACCCCACTCCTTCAGCTCAACACAACCCCACTCCATCAGCCCAACACACCCCACTCCTTCAGCTCAACACAACCCCACTCCTTCAGCCCAACATAACCCCACTCCTTCAGCCCAACATAACCCCACTCCTTCAGCCCAACACAACCCCACTCCTTCAGCCCAACACAACCCCACTCCTTCAGCCCAACATAACCCCACTCCTTCAGCCCAACACACCCCACTCCTTCAGCCCAACACAACCCCACTCCTTCAACTCAACACAACCCCACTCCATCAGCCCAACACACCCCACTCCTTCAGCTCAACACAACACCACTCCTTCAGCCCAACATAACCCCACTCATTCAGCTCAACACAACACCACTCCATCAGCCCAACACAACCCCACTCCTTCAGCCCAACACAACCCCACTCCTTCAGCTCAACACAACCCCACTCCTTCAGCCCAACATAACCCCACTCCTTCAGCCCAACACACCCCACTCCTTCAGCCCAACACAACCCCACTCCTTCAGCTCAACACAACCCCACTCCATCAGCCCAACACACCCCACTCCTTCAGCTCAACACAACACCACTCCTTCAGCTCAACACAACCCCACTCCTTCAGCCCAACATAACCCCACTCCTTCAGCCCAACACAACCCCACTCCTTCAGCTCAACACAACCCCACTCCTTCAGCCCAACACATCCCCACTCCTTCAGCCCAACATTCAACTATACCTCTTCTTGTGAACGGTCACATAACCAAACCCAATGATATTTTCCTATTTCATCATGTGAGTTTGCGTCCCATACATCTCTTGTGTTGCAGTGCTTTTTTTGCTCTACAACCACTTCAGTGAGCTGCAGTGAATGTTATGATACAAGGCTCCATGCTGCCAGACTCAGGACTGTACACTTAATCAGTTAAAACAACATAGTCTCGCAAGGCACACTGGTTGTTTTAGCTGTGAGGCAGTGGTGTATGTGTGTGTATTTGGTGTGTGGTACATGTGAATCCATCCATGTGTCCATACATCCATCCATGTGTCCATACATCCATACATCCATCCATGTGTCCATACATCCATCCATGTGTCCATACATCCATCCATGTATCCATCCATGTATCCATGTATCCATCCATGTATCCATCCATCCATCCATGTGTCCATTCATCCATCCATGTGTCCATACATCCATACATCCATCCATGTGTCCATACATCCATCCATGTGTCCATACATCCATCCATGTGTCCATTCATCCATCCATGTGTCCATACATCCATACATCCATCCATGTGTCCATTCATCCATCCATGTGTCCATACATCCATCCATGTGTCCATTCATCCATCCATGTGTCCATACATCCTTCCATGTATCCATCCATCCATCCATGTGTCCATTCATCCATCCATGTGTCCATCCATCCATCCATGTGTCCATTCATCCATCCATGTGTCCATACATCCATACATCCATCCATGTGTCCATACATCCATCCATGTATCCATCCATCCATCCATGTGTCCATTCATCCATCCATGTGTCCATACATCCATACATCCATCGATGTGTCCATCCATCCATCCATGTGTCCATACATCCATACATCCATCCATGTGTCCATACATCCATACATCCATCCATGTGTCCATACATCCATCCATGTATCCATCCATCCATCCATGTGTCCATTCATCCATCCATGTGTCCATACATCCATACATCCATCCATGTGTCCATACATCCATCCATGTGTCCATACATCCATCCATGTGTCCATACATCCATCCACGTGTCCATTCATCCATCCATGTATCCATCCATGTATCCATGTATCCATCCATGTATCCATCCATCCATCCATGTGTCCATTCATCCATCCAGGTGTCCATCCATCCATCCATCCATCCATCCGTCCATTCATTCATCCATCCATCCATCCATCCATCCATCCATCCATGTGTCCATCCATCCATCCATCCATCCATGTGTCCATCCATCCATCCATCCATCCATGTGTCTATTCATCCATCCAGGTGTCCATCCATGCATCCATGCGTCCATAGACACATCATGTGTGCATCATGTCCAGTAAGATCATAGCTCTCTCTATTTGCATGAATACTACTAGAGATATCGTGTCTATGTGAATACCAGGTGTGTGTCTCTTCCTACCCCCTCCTCTCAGTCTCTCTGTGGGCCGGGTGGTAACCAGAGCCAACAGCAGGGCTGGGCATGTATAGTCACTGCCTCTCTGGGTCCCGGTGCCTGGGCCTGGCTACAGGCCTGTCTGACTGGGCTGGAGCAGAGAGGCTTTCACTCATGAAATATTAAGAGTGACAGACTCCCACACCGTTACATGCCAAGGCAGATGGCGTGACATTCGAACGGGGCAATTGAGCAACCTGTCAATAAGGGGAACAGAAAATGAGTGGCGAGGAAGGGGAGGGACGGGGATCAGGTGGAAACAAGAAGGGGGAGAGGATCCCAAACACTTGGGAGGAGATAGTTGTTGGAGATGAGTCACAGAGCCACCAAGTGTGTGTGTGTGTGTGTGCATGTGTGTGCATGTGTGTGCTTGTGTGTGTGTGTGTGTGTGTGTGTGTGTGTGTGTGTGTGTGTGTGTGTGTGTGTGTGTGTGTGTGTGTGTGTGTGTGTGTGTGTGTGTGAGCAACAGTATTGTTATTATGGAGTTGTTACTGCTAAACAAAGTGGTGCTCATGAGCCTAAACGGGTTCCTGTTTTTTGTATACGACATTATCCATTTCGTATGATCTGATATTTTAAAAAAAACTGCAATTCGTGTGATATGTTATAAATCCAATTAGTGCACACACCTATCAACCTCATCCATCCAACCTGTGTGACCTCATAGTGTAGTTTCTGTTAATCATACCCCCACAACACATGAAATGTTGCTGTGTGTGTGTGTGCGTGCGCCCTTGTGTTTCGCCTGTAATAATGTCACTGTGGTCTCTACTCAGCTACAGTTCACCAACCAATCAGGATGGTCCTACATGTCACCTGACCCACCTGCAGCCTGGTTTTAGGGGTGGGGCTTTCCAGCAGCTCATCACATGGCATTAAGCTAATGACAAGCTTTTATTGTCCTGGAGGGGATGGTGGCCAAAAAGGTAGGGATCAAAATGATTGACACCCCTGTTTACAATACCTTTCAGTGCCTTACCTTGTGAGGAAAACGGCACTGAGCCTTTTTCTAAAATGTTTTATCAGTCGGCGAACACATTGGGATGGATTTTAGAACATCCCTCCATACAGAATCCTTCCAGGTCCTTGATATCCTTTGTCTGCGTTAATTGTCTGCCCTCCCAATTCAAACCACATGTTTTCATTGGGTTTCAAGTCCAGAGACTGAGATGGCCATTACAAAATGTTAATTTTGTGGCCAATTTACCAATTGATGTGGGCTTGGGGTTATTGTCTTGCAGGAAGATCCACTTGGGTCCAGGTTTCAGCCTCCAGACACAGCCGACCAGGTCCTGGTACTGGGTAAAGTTCATTTCGATGGTAAACCCACCACTGGTGTGCATGGCCACAGAGCTCTATTTTTAATTTTTTAAACTTGTTTTTATTTTACCTTTATTTAACTAGGCAAGTCAGTTATTAAGAACAAATTCTTATTTTCAATGACGGCCTAGGAATAGTGGGTTAACTGCCTTGTTCAGGGGAAGAACGACAGATTTTTACCTTGTCAGCTCGGGGATTCAATGCAGCAACTAGGCTACCTGCTACCCATCTGACCAAAGCACCGATTCCAATCCAAGTGCCAATGCTGTTTAACAAACTCCAGGCATTTACATCTGTTGGTTGACATGAAAACAGAGCTCATTGGCCACGCACACCAGTGGTGGGTTTGGTGTTGTAATGAGAATGCATGAGCAGAAAAGTACTCCGCACCTACTGTACAATATGGTGGTGGGTCTTTCACTTTAATTATGGATTCGCAGCGAGGTCAGGGATTCCCCGTATGTGTGTGTCTGTCTCTCTCTGTGTGTGTGTGTGTGTGTATGTGTGTGTGTGTGTGTGTGTGTGTGTGTGTGTGTGTGTGTGTGTGTGTGTGTGTGTGTGTGTGTGTGTGTGTGTGTGTGTGTGAGTGAGTGTCTGCGTCTCATTAGAAATCCCATCCAGTGGCGTTAGGCAGCAGGTTCGCTGACTTAGTTAATGAAAGAGATAACATGATTCCCCGCTGTGCCCTCACAGCCACCAGCTTTCAAGCATACTCTATCCTTACACCATACACTCATAGTGCAGACACCCTCCTCTTTGGTCCCCTATGCTAACCACAGCTTTATTTTTCAATCAATCACCCACTCACGCACAAACACACGCACTCACGCACACACAAATACGCGTTTTTCCGCACATACACCCACGCACGCACTCGTACACACACACACACACACTCGTACACATACACACACTCGTACACACACACACACACTCGTACACACACACACTCGTACACACACACACACTTGTACACACACACACACTCGTACACACACACACTCGTACACACACACACTCGTACACACACACACTCGTACACACACACACTCGTACACACACACACTCGTACACACACACACTCGTACACACACACACACTCGTACACACACACACACTCGTACACACACACGCACTCGTACACACACACGCACTCGTACACACACACGCACTCGTACACACACACGCACTCGTACACACACACACACTCGTACACACACACACGTACACACACACACTCGTACACACACTCGTAACCACACACACACACACACACACACACACACACACACACACACACACACACACACACACACACACACACACACACACACACACACACACACACACACACACACACACACACACACACACACACACACACACACACACACACACACACACACACCCTCCACCACAGACTTCACCTCTAACTTCTAACTGCTTCTTCATGAAATTTTCAAAGTGTGAGTGTGTGTGCGTGTGTGCGTGCGTGCGTGTATGGGATTGTCTGTATGTGTGTGTGTGTGTGTGTGTGTGTCACGCTGTTCAGTTTCCCGTGCTCCCTCACACAACTAAGGGGATTTACACACAGGAGTCTTTTGGTATAAAAGGGTTGTTAAAAGGACATAAAAGAACATGAGGCTGACACAGACTGTGTGGTCAAATCAGGTCAGAATATCTCCATAGTAGGGGAACACTTTCCTCCGCTGTCAACTAAAACACTGTAATATTTGAAAATACTAGGTGCTAGGTGACCTAAACGTGGACATGCTTAAACAACCTAACCAAGTCCTAAAGCAATGGGGCTCCCGTAGTCTTTCTCAGATTATTACCAATCCCACAAGGTATGACCCAGAAAAGGCTACTCTCCTTGATGTTATCCTCACAAATAATCGTGATAGGTATCATTCTGGTGTTTTCTGTAATGACCTTATTGGGCACTGTTTTACAGCCTGTGTTTGTAATGGCTGCTCAGTGAATCGACCTGTCCTGATTTGTCATAGACTTTAATGAGCAAGCCTTCCTTCATGACCTGGCCTCTGTAAAATGGTATAGAATCAGCTTGATCCCTTCTGTCGAAGACGCTTGGACCTTCTTTTTTGATATTTTCAGTGGTATTGTTCACAAACACGCCCCCATAAAGAAAATGAGAATTAAAAACAGGTTCAGCCCCTGTTTCAACCATGATCTTGCAGAGTTACTCCACCTCAAGAAATGCATTTGGCGAAAGGCTCGGCACACGCATACTCAGGCTGACTGGCTCTCGTTCAGGCAAAATGAGAAACGTGTACTCAGGCTATCCGGAAGGCCAAAGTTAGTTACTTTAAGGAGCAGTTCTCTCTCTGTGGGTCTAACCCCAAGAAGTTCTGTAAAACAGTTAAAGACCTGGAGAATAAACCCTCCTCCTCACAGCTGCCCATGTCCCTTAATGTTGATGATGTGGTTGTTACTGACAAGAAGCACATGGCTGAGCTCTTTAATCACCACTTCATTAAGTCAGGATTCCTATTTGACTCAGCCATGCCTCCTTGCCCGTCCAACATTTCCTCATCTCCCACCCCTTCTAAAGAGACTAGCCCCGATGCTTCTCCCTCTTTTCCCCCAACTACAGAGTTTCTCCCTGCAGGCGTTTACTGAGTCCGAGGTGCTAAAGGAGCTCCTTAAACTTGACCTCAAAAAAACATCTGGGTCAGATGGTTTAGACTCTTTCTTATTTAAGGTTGCTGCCCCTATCTCTCTGACCTATTTAAACTGTCTCTCCCATTGCTTGGAAGGCAGCCACGGTGCATCCTTTATTTAAAGTGGAGATCAAGCTGATCCTAACAGTGTTAGGCCTATTTCTATTTTGCCCTGTTTATCAAAAGTGTTGAAAAAACTTGCCAATAATCAACTGACTGGCTTTCTTGATGTCTATAATATTCTCTCTGGTATGCAATCTGGTTTCTGCTCAGGTTATAGATGTGTCACTGCAACCTTAAAAGGTCCTAAATGATGTCACCATTGCCCTTGATTCTAAGCAATGTTGTGCTGCTATTTTTATTGACTTGGCCAAAGCCTTTGATTCGGTAGACCATTCCATTCTTGTGGGCCGGCTAAGAAGTATTGGTGTCGCTGATGGGCCTTTGGCTTTGTTTGCTAACTACCTCTCTCAAAGAGTCTCACTTTACATCAGTAACATAGCTCAGGCAGTAGGAACCTCTCTCATTCATTTATATGCAGATGATGCAGCCTTATACTCAGCTGGCCCCTCCCCGGATTTTGTGTTAAACGCTCAACAACAAAGCTTTCTTGGTGTCCAACAAGCTTTCCCTGCCCTTAACCTTGTTCTGAACACCTCCAAAACAAAGGTAATGTGGTTTGGTAAGAATAATGCCCCTCTCCCCACAGGGGTCTTTACTACCTCTGAAGATTTAGAGCTTGAGGTCGTCACCTCATACAAGTACTTGGGAGTATGGCTAGACGGTGCACTGTCCTTCTCTCAGCTTTAGGCTAAATCTAGACTTGGTTTCCTCTATCGTAATAGCTCCTCTTTCACCCCAGCTGCCAAACTAACCCTGATTCAGAGAGAGAGAGAGATAGAGTGAGAGAGAGAGAGTGAGCAAGAGAGTGAGATAGTGAGAGTGAGAAAGAGAGAGAGAGAGAGAGAGAGATAGAGAGAGAGAGTGAGAGAGAGAGTGAGCAAGAGAGTGAGATAGTGAGAGAAAGAGAGAGTGAGAGTGAGAGAGAGAGGGTGTTTGAGAGGCCCTTTGGCCATCCTTGTGACTATCAACAGTGAAAAAAACTACTGAAAGGATCTTGGGTGTCGGCATGGGGCGTCTCTGTGGTGTTGAAGGGTGTGGGAGGGATCTAAGAAAAGAGGACTGAGCATAAGACAGAAGAGGGGATGAGAGAACAAGAGAGAGAGAGAGAAGGCGAGAAAGAGAGAGAGATAGAGAGAGAGAAGGAGAGAAAGATAGAGAGAAAGAGAGAGAGAAGGAGAGGGAGAGAGGGAGAGAGAGAGAGAGAAGGAGAGGGAGAGAGGGAGAGAGGGAGAGAGAGAGAGAGAGAGAGGGGGGGAGAGAGAGAGGGAGAGAGGGAGAGAGGGAGAGAGAGAGAGAGAGAGAGAGAGAGAGAGAGAGAGGGAGACTGAGATCGAGAGGGAGACGAAGAGGGAGAGGGAGACAGAGACAGAGACGGAGACGGAGACGGAGAGGGAGTCGAGAGGGAGAGGGAGAGAGAGGGTGTGTGAGAGTCTATGGGTGCAGGAGATGAGGGTGTGAGCATGTGGGTCTGGGCAGGTGTGATGTCATCGATGTTGGTGTGCGTTTGTATGTGTATGTTTTGTACTGTTTGAAGACTATGGCAACAATGGTCTCATCTTTTCATGCTAATCATTTTGAATTTAAATTTGAGAGAGAGAGACAACTAGAGCCAGAATAAAAGAAACATAGAGAAAGAGGGTGAGAGAGAGACAGCTAGAGACAGGGTCAGAGAGTCAGAGAGAAAGAGAGGGTGAGAGAGACAGTTAGAGACAGGGTCAGAGAGTCAGAGAGAAAGAGAGGGTGAGAGAGACAGTTAGAGACAGGGTCAGAGAGTCAGAGAGAAAGACAGGGTGAGAAAGAGACAGCTAGAGACAGGGTCAGAGAGACAGAGAAAGAGAGGGTGAGAAAGAGACAGCTAGAGACAGGGTCAGAGAGACAGAGAGGGTGAGAGAGACAGCTAGAGACAGGGTCAGAGAGACAGAGAAAGAGAGGATGAGAGAGACAGCTAGAGACAGGGTCAGAGAGACAGAGAGAAAGAGAGGGTGAGAAAGAGACAGCTAGAGACAGGGTCAGAGAGACAGAGAGGGTGAGAGAGACAGCTAGAGACAGGGTCAGAGAGACAGAGAGGGTGAGAGAGACAGCTAGAGACAGGGTCAGAGAGAGAGAGGACGAGAGGGTGAGAAAGAGACAGCTAGAGACAGGGTCAGAGAGACAGAGAGGGTGAGAGAGACAGCTAGAGACAGGGTCAGAGAGAGAGAGAAAGAGAGGGTGAGAGAGACAGCTAGAGACAGGGTCAGAGAGACAGAGAGGGTGAGAGAGACAGCTAGAGACAGGGTCAGAGAGACAGAGAAAGAGAGGGTGAGAGAGATGCACACATCCTCTCCTACCATCAACATCCCTCCTTCAGACAACAAGTGCCAGTAGAGTGTCCTTGTTGCAGCTTAAACGTTCCAATTGATGGTGAATTCAACTTGACTGTGCCAGCTTTCAGCGAGAGAGAAGAGTAGGGCAAAATAAAAGACTGAGTTCTGAGAAAAGATCGACAGCAATTAACTGGCTGTGAGTCACCACAGGCAGAGATGTAAACAAACCAAGTCCACATCGCCAACCTGACAACACACACATTCTGTTTACTGATATACACACACATTCTGTTTACTGATATACACACACATTCTGTTTGCTGATACATACATACATTCTGTTTACTGATACATACGTACATTCTGTTAACTGATACATACATACATTCTGTTTACTGATACATACATACATTCTGTTAACTGATACATACATACATACATACATACATACATACATTCTGTTTACTGATACAAACATACATTATGTTAACTGATACATACATACATTCTGTTAACTGATACATACATACATTCTGTTTACTGATACATACATACATACATTCTGTTTACTGATACAAACATACATTCTGTTTACTGATACATACATACATTCTGTTAACTGATACATACATACATTCTGTTAACTGATACATACATACATTCTGTTTACTGATACATACATACATTCTGTTTACTGATACATACATACATTCTGTTTACTGATACATACATACATTCTGTTAACTGATACATACATACATTATGTTAACTGATACATACATACATACATTCTGTTTACTGATACATACATACATACTGTTTACTGATACATACATACATTCTGTTAACTGATACATACATACATTCTGTTTACTGATACATACATACATACTGTTTACTGATACATACATACATTCTGTTAACTGATACATACATACATTCTGTTTACTGATACATACATACATTCTGTTAACTGATACATACATACATACTGTTTACTGATACAAACATACATTCTGTTAACTGATACATACATACATACATACATACATACATACATTCTGTTAACTGATACATACATACATTCTGTTTACTGATACATACATACATTCTGTTAACTGATACATACATACATACTGTTTACTGATACAAACATACATTCTGTTAACTGATACATACATACATACATACATACATACATACATTCTGTTAACTGATACATACATACATACATACATTCTGTTTACTGATGCATACAAACATACATTATGTTAACTGATACATACATACATTCTGTTAACTGATACATACATACATACATACATTCTGTTTACTGATACATACATACATTCTGTTTACTGATACAAACATACATTCTGTTAACTGATACAAACATACATTCTGTTAACTGATGCATACAAACATACATTCTGTTTACTGATACAAACATACATTCTGTTAACTGATACAAACATACATTCTGTTTACTGATACAAACATACATTCTGTTAACTGATACATACATACATTCTGTTTACTGATACATACATACATTCTGTTAACTGATACATACATACATTATGTTAACTGATACATACATACATACATTCTGTTTACTGATACATACATACATACTGTTTACTGATACATACATACATTCTGTTAACTGATACATACATACATTATGTTAACTGATACATACATACATACATTCTGTTAACTGATGCATACAAACATACATTATGTTAACTGATACATACATACATACATACATTCTGTTTACTGATACATACATACATTCTGTTTACTGATACATACATACATACATTCTGTTTACTGATACAAACATACATTCTGTTTACTGATACAAACATACATTCTGTTTACTGATGCATACAAACATACATTATGTTAACTGATACATACATACATACATTCTGTTTACTGATACATACATACATTCTGTTTACTGATACATACATACATTCTGTTTACTGATACATACATACATACATTCTGTTTACTGATACATACATACATTCTGTTTACTGATACATACATACATTCTGTTAACTGATACATACAAACATACATTCTGTTTACTGATACAAACATACATTCTGTTTACTGATACATACAAACATACATACTGTTTACTGATACATACATACATACTGTTTACTGATACATACATACATACATTCTGTTTACTGATACATACATACATTCTGTTTACTGATACATACATACATACACACATTCTGTTTACTGATACATACATACATTCTGTTTACTGATACATACATACATTCTGTTTACTGATACATACATACATTCTGTTTACTGATACATACATACATACTGTTTACTGATACATACAAACATACATACTGTTTACTGATACATACATACATACTGTTTACTGATACATACATACATACATTCTGTTTACTGATACATACATACATTCTGTTTACTGATACATACATACATACACACATTCTGTTTACTGATACATACATACATTCTGTTTACTGATACATACATACATTCTGTTTACTGATACATACATACATTCTGTTTACTGATACATACATACATACTGTTTACTGATACATACATACATACATTATGTTTACTGATACATACATACATACATTCTGTTTACTGATACATACATACATTCTGTTTACTGATACATACATACATTCTGTTTACTGATACATACATACATTCTGTTTACTGATACATACATACATTCTGTTTACTGATACATACATACATTCTGTTTACTGATACATACATACATACATACATTCTGTTTACTGATACATACATACATTCTGTTTACTGATACATACGTACATTCGGTTTACTGATACATACGTACATTCTGTTAACTGATACATACATACATTCTGTTTACTGATACATACATACATTCTGTTAACTGATACAGACATACATACATACATACATACATACATACATACATACATACATACATACATTCTGTTAACTGATACAGACATACATACATACATACATACATACATACATACATACATACATACATACATACATACATTCTGTTTACTGATACAAACATACATTATGTTAACTGATACATACATACATACATTCTGTTTACTGATACATACATACATTCTGTTTACTGATATACACATACATTCTGTTTACTGATACATACATACATTCTGTTTACTGATACATACATACATTCTGTTTACTGATACATACATACATTCTGTTTACTGATACATACATACATTCTGTTTACTGATACATACATACATTCTGTTTACTGATACATACATACATTCTGTTTACTGATACATACATACATTCTGTTTACTGATACATACATACATTCTGTTTACTGATGCATACATACATTCTGTTTACTGATACATACAAACATACATTCTGTTTACTGATACATACATACATTCTGTTTACTGATACATACATACATTCTGTTTACTGATACATACATACATTCTGTTTACTGATGCATACAAACATACATTCTGTTTACTGATACATACATACATTCTGTTAACTGATACATACATACATTCTGTTTACTGATACATACATACATTCTGTTTACTGATACATACATACATTCTGTTTACTGATGCATACAAACATACATTATGTTAACTGATACATACATACATACATACATTCTGTTTACTGATACATACATACATTCTGTTTACTGATACATACATACATTCTGTTAACTGATACATACATACATACATACATTCTGTTTACTGATACATACATACATTCTGTTTACTGATATACACATACATTCTGTTTACTGATACATACATACATTCTGTTTACTGATGCATACAAACATACATTCTGTTTACTGATACATACATACATACATACATTCTGTTTACTGATACATACATACATTCTGTTTACTGATACATACATACATTCTGTTTACTGATGCATACAAACATACATTCTGTTTACTGATACATACATACATACATACATTCTGTTTACTGATACATACATACATTCTGTTTACTGATACATACATACATACATTCTGTTTACTGATACATACATACATTCTGTTTACTGATACATACATACATTCTGTTTACTGATACATACATACATTCTGTTTACTGATACATACATACATTCTGTTTACTGATACAAACATACATTCTGTTTACTGATACATACATACATTCTGTTTACTGATACATACATACATTCTGTTTACTGATACAAACATACATTCTGTTTACTGATACATACATACATTCTGTTTACTGATACATACATACATTCTGTTTACTGATACAAACATACATTCTGTTTACTGATACATACATACATTCTGTTTACTGATACATACGTACATTCTGTTTACTGATACATACGTACATTCTGTTTACTGATACATACATACATACATACATTCTGTTTACTGATACATACAAACATACATTATGTTTACTGATACATACATACATTCTGTTTACTGATACATACGTACATTCTGTTTACTGATACATACATACATTCTGTTTACTGATACAAACATACATTCTGTTTACTGATACATACATACATTCTGTTTACTGATACATACATACATTCTGTTTACTGATACAAACATACATTCTGTTTACTGATACATACATACATTCTGTTTACTGATACAAACATACATTCTGTTTACTGATACATACATACATTCTGTTTACTGATACAAACATACATTCTGTTTACTGATACATACATACATTCTGTTTACTGATACATACGTACATTCTGTTTACTGATACATACGTACATTCTGTTTACTGATACATACATACATACTGTTTACTGATACATACAAACATACATTATGTTTACTGATACATACATACATACATTCTGTTTACTGATACATACATACATTCTGTTTACTGATACATACATACATACTGTTTACTGATACATACATACATTCTGTTTACTGATACATACATACATTCTGTTTACTGATACATACATACATTCTGTTTACTGATACATACATACATTCTGTTTACTGATACATACATACATACACACATTCTGTTTACTGATACATACATACATTCTGTTTACTGATACATACATACATTCTGTTTACTGATACATACATACATGCATTCTGTTTACTGATACATACATACATTCGGTTTACTGATATATACCTACATTCTGTTTACTGATACATACGTACATACATACATTCTGTTTACTGATACATACATACATACATACATTCGGTTTACTGATATATACCTACATTCTGTTTACTGATATATACTTACATTCTGTTTACTGGTACATACATACATTCTGTATTTATGAGTAAACAGAACGTATGTACATATCAGTGCACAGACTAGTCAGAGTAAGCAACACTGCAGGGTTGTGGTCCATTAGAATTTTACTGTGATTCAATAAAAACTATTGTTCACAAAAGAAAGTGAATTTAAATGAAAATCGTCAACTCACAGCTGATGAGGAAAATATCTTGGGTCGTTGTGGAACGTTCAGATAGAAATACAACTATGACATGTGGAGGAACGGAATAATGTCAGTTCTATTCATGGCGTTTCTATCGGCAACATGAGACTGCCGAGACGGAAGAGGATGTGAGACATCTCACCAGATCCTTTTTTTCTGGTTCATATACAGTTAACGAACTAAGCAGACCAGACCCAGCTGCTATCACATTAGTGTTTATGGGAGAGCCATCCTGTCAAGCTGACCGGAACTGTGACCATTTCTTTCAATGGTAGAAAGCCTGAGTAAGACATCTTTATTTATCCACCATCTTTGATACAATGCAGCCTCCTGAACGTGACCCTGTTAACACCTGTTTTTCCTGCCTGGTCAGATCATGTGATCAGATCAGGACAACATCCTGGCCTGCAATATATCACCCAATTAAAATCATTCCAATCCAATATCCACCTCACTTCTTAACTGACAGCATTGATCATCTTAGAGCAAATCTTCCATGTGTTTCTTCAGTGGCTCCTCTATAAACCCAGTGGACAGGAGATCATAATACTTCATGGATATCTATCCTAGAGACCAGCGAAACACCCCACAGACTTCCATTCACATCCTGGCTACAGCAGCCAGTGACTCACAGAGAGACAGACCTTAGAATCTTCCCTTCTATTTCTGGACACAGCAGGCTGGGCAATTAGACTGATGGGGAGGAGGAAGGAAGGAAGGAAGGAAGGAAGGAAGGAAGGAAGGAAGGAAGGAAGGAAGGAAGGAAGGAAGGAAGGAAGGAAGGAAGGAAGGAAGGAAGGAAGGAGAGCTGCTGCCGGTCCACCTTTCCAAAATGGAAGACAAGAAAGAGAGAAAGGGAGGAATGGGGAGGGGGGAGGTAGAGAGGTAGAGAGAGAGGGAGGGGGAGTGGAGAGAGAGGGAGGATGAGAGGGAAAGAGAGATGTAGAGAGAGAGAGAGAGTGCCATCTGAGAGAGAAAGGGGGGCGGTGAAAGAGAGAGACGGGGAGAGGGGGTCAGAAATTCCAATACACTTTCCCAATTGTGTGTTAAATTGGACAAAGGGAATTGCAATTCTCATGCTGCCAGATAGGTGGGCAGCCTTCTTTAAACCTGACCTTTTAGAACACAAAACCCCTGAAATGAGTTATTCAATTCAATTAAAATCTGAGCCTACACTTCCAAACATAACAACCACTTGAAATGTGATTTTAGATAGACTGACAGCCTAGCTGGCTGGTGAATGAATGTGGCTGTTAAAACAGCACCTGACCTGAAAAGGAGTTATTTGTTAATAAGCATCTGCAGTGGCATCAATCTCATTTGCATAATTATTATGAGGACAAGCCATGGTTGTCAGGGGCGACAGACTATCAGTGCTAGAAAGTTATAGAGATGGGATTCAATCAAAGCAGCAGTGTGGAAATATTCTATAACATTGCTGTGGTGCCACATGTAAGGGCATTTTTATAATTCAGTGGATAAGAGTAGACAATGTTTTGTGAAATGAAACCAAACTTAGCGTGTGTTTGAATTCATACAAATAACAGTAGGTAAGTCATTCTCTTCACGATAATGCCTGTAATGGCATAAAAAATACGCTTTTGGCTTTCCAACTGCTTTGTAGTTGTACTGAACTTTGATTGCCACAAAGTGAATTGCAGAAATAATAACTAAGCCTAGTCCAATCATAGAAAACCTTACAGAAGCAATCCCAATTCTCCATGTCCACTAACTACTAGGCTTGAAATCCAAACTAATCAAACAACTGTGGAAAGTAACGAGATGAAGTTTGGATTTTGAGGCTATCCAACTCCAGCATGATGTCAACTAGTGTGACCTCAACTAGTCTAATCAGTAGTTATCTATTGACCTGTCTTGGGATGACCAGAAAGCACTAAGGCTCTAGAGAACCAGGACCGCTGTCCTTTATAGCACATTAGCTTCATCCATCACCTCCTGACAGAGATTCAGATGGGAGTTTTTGGTATGTGTGTGTGTGTGTGTTTGTGTGTGTGTGTGTGTGTGTGTGTGTGTGTGTGTGTGTGTGTGTATGTGTGTATGTGTGTGTGTGTGTGTGTGTGTGTGTGTGTGGGTGTGTGTGTGTGTGTGTGTGTGTGTGTGTGTGTGTGTGTGTGTGTGTGTGTGTGTGTGTGTGTGTGTGCAAGCGTCTGACAGTTTCCCAGGAGGAGTCCATCAAGGTGCACATTCACTGTCTCCTCCAAGCCCTGGGTTTTATTTTGGGGTTAAACAGCCTCGGGGAAGAGGCCAGGATGATGTCACAATTCGTTCTAGATAAAAGCATTGAAGAGCTGCTAACCTTCACTGGAGAATGGTTGATAACAAGAGAGTGAAAAAATGAGGACATTGCACTGAGCCTTGTGGTGCTGTAAGAAAAGGTTTCTTACCCACAATGACTTGTTCTGATTTTCAGACATTGATGAGAGTAGCTTCTGCAGATTTGTTTTGGATTCAAAGTTTGGGGGCATCCGGCATCACATTCTGACAGATACAAAATTACAAATTTCTTTAAAGAGCTCTCACATATCCCAGAATGCCTCAAGTCAGAGTGAAAAGTGAGTAACGGGGAGAGTTGAAAGGGGTGGACATGCTTCGTACAGCTGAGGTGTTAGGGGTCAAATCCAGATGCATGGCAACATGTTACAAATAGCTATGTGGTTTCAACCGGTCACTTCAGTAACAGCCTATGAGACATGTCAAGAGGCTACTCAGGAACCATAGACCATCACTAAACTAGGATCGGACCAAAACACTTGTGTAGCCGATGTGAATTGGCTAGCTAGGGACAGATCCAGTACTGTTACACTTGACTGAATGTGTGTGATGGAGAAGTGCTATTTTCCGAGCTGTGGTTTTGCAGTGTTTACATCATCTTGACGTAATGAAAAATGACTCATCTTCTGGGGGGTACAATGTCTGAAAATCAATCTTCTTCAATTATTCCTGGCTGTCAAGAGAAATGGCCGGGTCGATTCCACAGGCTTTGTCCTTCCTGTTTCATTTGTTGTCTGCGTTTGTGTGTGTGCACACAGTAGCTGTGTCTATGCGGTATGGATGGGTGCGTGCATTGTGTTTATCTATGCGTGTGCATGCTCTCGTGTCGTGTGTGTGTGCACTGAGCCAGAATAAAATGTGTGCTGTCCGGGTGATGGGATGTAATGGGATATCAGAGTGTAACAGCCGGTGTGTGTGAGGTTTGTGCACAAGGTGTGTGTCTGGGTTTGTGTGTGTGTTAGTTCATTCGTGTGTTTGTGCCTTTTGAGGTGTATGTGTGCACTCTGCGAGCTGTGTGTGTGTGTTTGTGTGAGAGTGTGTGAGTATGTGAGTATGTGTGTGAGGTTTGTGCACAAGGCGTGTGTCTGGGTTTGTGTGTTTGTTAGTTCATGCGTATGTGTGTGTGCGCTTTTTGAGGTGTTTTGTCTGTGCGTTGTTCGGTTTAAGGTGTGTGTGTTTGTATGTGTGCACTGCGCGAGCTGTGTCTGTGTGTGTGTACACTGTATCCGAGGTGTGTGTATTGGGTGAGAAATAGCTGGCAGGAGTCGTGCTCCCTGACAGCAGGTTTGTGGAGGGGACATGGACACGTTGTCCTTGGATCTCTCAGTGGCCATCGATCTCTCTCCATCTTATTTAGCTGCTGCCAAAACTCACAGGTCCCTATTGACAGAAGCCAATTATACATCTCTTCAGCATCACCACACAAAGCAAAACAAGGAGAACACCAGTGTGTAAAATCTACCTATCAAAAGGCATCGTCCCTAAGAAGGGTTTTCATCTAAACTGATTGATTAAATGAACGCACAGAGAATATTGATGCATTTTAACTGCATATGAGTCTCTATATGGATCAAAACAGACCCTGTTGAACAAGAGTGGGCATCTCCATTCCTAGAGAGGGGCACACAGTGTGTGAAGGCTTTTGTTCCAGCCCAGCAATACCACTGAGGTTGCTGTTCTCACACAATCCCTATGGGCTCAAGGGTCAGCACCCATAATCCCCCTTGTGACCTCCGGGGTCAGCCGTGATGCTTGGGGTCAACGGGTCAAACGCAACAACACTGCATTACTGTGAATGGAAATGATCAGTGTCTATCTTCGTGTATCTAGCTGTGGAAGAGCAGCGTCAGGTACATACTGTCTAAAACTAAAGGATGATGTTGTGTGTAAAGAATGAGACCAGCTGTTGTGGCTCAAAATAAAAACAATCAAATAAAATAATGTTATTTGTCACGTGCGTCATTAAACAACAGGTGTAGAATAACAGTGAAAGGCTTACATATGGGCCCTTCCCAACAATGCAGAGAGAAGTAAATGATAATTAATAGACAAATAAATACACAATGAGTAACGATAACTCGGCTATATACACGGGGTACCAGTACAGAGTCAATGATAACTTGACTATATACGCATGGTACCAGTACAGTGTCAATGATATCTTGGCTATATACACGGGGTACCAGTACTGAGCCAATGATTACCTTGGCTATATACATGGGGTAACAGTACTGAGCCAATGATAACCTTGGCTATATACACGGGGTAACAGTACTGAGCCAATGATTACCTTGGCTATATACATGGGGTAACAGTACTGAGCCAATGATAACCTTGGCTATATACATGGGGTAACAGTACTGAGCCAATGATTACCTTGGCTATATACACGGGGTAACAGTACTGAGGCAATGATTTACCTTGGCTATATACACGGAGTACCAGTACAGAGTCAATGATACCTTGACTATATACACGGGGTACCAGTACAGAGTCAATGATACCTTGACTATATACACGGGGTACCAGTACAGAGTCAATGATACCTTGACTATATACACAGGGTACCAGTACAGAATCAATGATACCTTGACTATATACACAGGGTACCAGTACAGAATCAATGATACCTTGACTATATACACGGGGTACCAGTACAGAGTCAATGATACCTTGACTATATACACGGGGTACCAGTACAGAATCAATGATACCTTGGGTATATACACGGGTTAACAGTACAGAGTCAATGATATCTTGGCTATATACACGGGGTAACAGTACTGTGTCAGTTCTCTGCTGCCAATGACTGGAACGAACTGCAAAAATCACTGAAGCTGGAGACTCATATCTCCCTCACTAGCGTTAAGCACCAGCTCACAGATCACCACACCTCTACATATACCATCTGTAAATAGCCCATCCAACTACCTCATCACCATACTGTTGTTTATTTGATTTATTTTGCTCCTTTGCACCCCAGTATCTCTACTCGCACACAAATGTTCTGCACATCTATCACTCCAGTGTTTAATTGCTATATTGTAATTATTTTGCCACTATGGCCTATTTATTGCCTTACCTCCCTTATCCTACCTCATTTGCACCTATTGTATTATTGACTGTATGTTTGTTTATCCCATGTTTAACTCTGTTGTTTGTGTCGCACTGCTTTGCTTTATCTTGTCACGCCCTGACCGTAGAGAGCTTTTTATGTCTCTATTTCTGGTTTGGTCAGGGTGTGATTTGGGTGGGCATTCTATGTTCATGTTTCTATGTTTTCTATTTCTTTGTGTTTGGCCAGGTATAGTTCTCAATCAGGGACAGCTGTCTATCGTTGTCTCTGATTGGGAATCATACTTAGGTAGCTTTTTCCCTCCTTTTGTGTGGGATCTTGTCTTCGTTTGTGTGCAGTTAGTTTCAACAAGGAAGCTGGTCGGTCGTTGTCTCTGATTGGGAATCATACTTAGGTAGCTTTTTCCCTCCTTTTGTGTGGGATCTTGTCTTCGTTTGTGTGCAGTTAGTTTCAACAAGGAAGCTGGTCGGTCGTTGTCTCTGATTGGGAATCATACTTAGGTAGCTTTTTCCCTCCTTTTGTGTGGGATCTTGTCTTCGTTTGTGTGCAGTTAGTTTCAACAAGGAAGCTGGTCGGTCGTTGTCTCTGGTTGGGAATCATACTTAGGTAGATTTTTCCCTCCTGTGTGGGATCTTGTCTTCGTTTGTGTGCAGTTAGTTTCAACAAGGAAGCTGGTCGGTCGATGAGTTCTTTATTGTTTTGTCTAAAGTTTCACTTCAGTAATAAATATTATGTGGAACTCAAGGACCGCTGCGCCTTGGTCGCATCCTTCCGACAACACCCGTTACAATCTTGGCCAGGTCGCGGTTGTAAATGAGAACTTGTTCTCAGCTAGCCTACCTGGTTAAATAAAGGTGAAATAAATAATGTATACAAATGATAACTTGGCTATATACACTGGGTACTAGTACTGAGTCGATGTGCAGGGTTCGAGGTAATGGAGGTAGATACTTTCACATAGGTAGGGGTAAAGTGACTAGGCAACAAAATGGATAATAAACAGTAACAGCAGCATATGTGATGAGTCAAGAGTGCAAAGGGGGGTCAGTAGCCTGGGTGGCTATTGGTCAACTACCGTATTAAACAAACTGTTCAGTAGTTTTAGAACTTGGGGCTTGAAACACAACAATTGCACTTCACATCACTGATAGAGGTAGGTTATAGAGATAGTGGCAGGTAGCCTAGTGGTTAGAGCGTTGGGCCAGTAACCGAAAGGTTGCTAGGTCGAGTCCCTGAGCTGACAAGGTAAAAATCTGTTGTTTTGCCCCTGAACAAGGCAGTTAAACCCACTGTTCCCCGGTAGGCCATCATTGTAAATAAGAATTTGTTCTTAACTGACTTGCCTTGTTAAATAAAGGTAAAAAATATATATAGCTAATATAACAGCAAGTATGTTATTCTATCCCATGTCGGTTCAAAACCAAGTGTTCTGACATACAAGTCTTTTGAGTCTTTTGAGTGGAAGCTGCTTGCCTACTGATAAACTCAGTGAAGACTGAAGTCTTTATCCCAAGCAAAACAGACAGAAGGGAGACAAAAGACCATAAACAAACAGCTCCTAAGAAGTCTCAGTCAGCAGTCAGCTCGTCTCTAATACAGCCCCAACCCTGTCACCTGGGCTGTTGTTGCCATCGTCATAGCAACATGTTCCCAAGGCTCTTTGGTGCTGTTGTAAGAGGATGGAATTGTAAAAGAAAGAATAAAGTTGTGTGTATGTGTGTAGCACTCGAGAGAAGCTTTTGATGAATACTGAAAGACGCAGTCACATTATTTTCTCGTAAATCCCCTGGCAATGCCAGCTAACGTTGTGCTAACATTGTGGTACGGTTAGTTTGGGGTTGTGGTTTCTCGTAAATCCCCTGGCAATGCCAGCTAACGTTGTGCTAACCTTGTGGTATGGTTCGTTTGGGGTTGTGGTGAGGTTTGAGCTTTTAACTCACTCTAGCCTGTGCAGCAACCTCAGACTGCAGAATAAACAAAGACTCAACACTGGCTCAGTTCTGTCACAACAGTATATATACACACACACACACACACACACACACACACAAAGGCTCAGACAAACACAAACACATGCAGAAACAGACCTAAAATCACCCCAGAGGAAGCTGTGTTTGTGAGTGTGTGTGTGTGTGTGTATGTGTGTGTTCGTACTTCCATCCGTCATCGATGGACACTTGTGTAGCCTATAATTAAATTAAATCTTATTTTTCATGGCTATACCGATAACTCTCCTAAATGCTGTCTGGTGCAGGCGACATGCCGATGTTTACAGGCAAGTGCCTAAAAGAATATCTAAGTATCACAATGAATATGAGAATCTTCACTATGAAATATTCTCTAAACGTGTGCATATTAATATCTGTACAATGTGAATGATTCCTCTTCCTCTGTCTATCCAAACAGACTACGTAGCGTATTTCGTACAGTACAATGCACTGCATGTTGAATCAGTTCAGCATGTCTGTCTAATCTGACATGATTGTTGATATGTAGGCTACTGAATATAGTGTGAACTCTCCAGAGAGACTAAAATATAGACTCAGCCCTTCAACTCTCTTCCATCTAAATCATACAGTGGCAAGAAAAATGTTTGTGAACCCTTTGGAATTACCTGTATTTCTGCTTAAACTAATAACACACAAACAATTAGACGTTTTCATGTCTTTATTGAACACACCATGTAAACAATAAAAGTATGTGAGCCCTTGGATTTAATAACTGGTTGACTCTCCTTTGGCAGCAATAACCTCAACCAAACGTTTTCTGAAGTTGCTGATCAGACCTGCACAACGGTCAGGAGAAATTTTGGACCATTCAACTTTACAAAACTGTTTCAGTTCAGCAAAATTCTTGGGATGTCTGGTGTGAACTGCTCTCTTGAGGCCATGCCACAGCATCTCAATCAGGACTCTGACTGGGCCACTCCAGAAGGCGTATTTTCTTCTGTTGAAGCCATTCTGCTGTTGATTTACTTCTGTATTTTGGGTCATTGTCCTGTTGCATCACCCAACTTCTGCTGAGCTTCAATTGGCGGACAGATGGCCTTACATTCCTCTGAAAAATGTCTTGTGAAACTTGGGAATTCATTTTTCTGTCGGTGATAGCAAGCTGTCCAGGCCCTGAGGCAGCACCAAACCATGATGCTCCCTCCACCATACTTTACAGTTGGGATGAGGTTTTGATGTTGGTGTGCTGTGCATTTTTTTCTCGCCACACATAGTGTTGTGTGTTCTTTCTAAACAACTGAACTTTAGTTTAATCTGTCCACAGAATATTTTGCCAGTAGTGCTGTGGAACATCCAGGTGCTCTTTCGCAGACTTTAGACTTCAGAGTTTTTTTGGACAGCAGTGGCTTCTTCCGTTCTTGTTTAGTGTTTTCTGTATTGTAGACTCAAAGATGTTAGCATGTTCCAGAAATGTCTGTTAGTCTTTAGCTGACACTCTAGGATACCTCTTAACCTCACTGAGCATTCTGCGCTGTGCTCTTGCAGTCATCTTTGTAGGACGGCCACTCCTAGGGAGAGTAGCAACAGTGTTGAACTTTCTCCATTTATAGATCATCTATTTTACCGTGGATTGATGAACATCGAGTCTTTTAGAGATACTTCTGTAACCCTTTCCAGCTTTATGCAAGTCAACAACTCTTAATCTTAGGTCTTCTGAGATCTCTTTTGTTTAAGGCATGGTTCACATCAGGCGATGCTTCTTGTGAATAGCAATCTCACATGTTGTGAGTGTTTTTTATGGGGCAAGACAGCTCTAACCAAAATCTACAATCTTCTCTCATTGATTGGACTCCAGGTTAGCTGACTCCTGACTCCAATTAGCTTTTGGAGAAGTCATTAGCCTAGGGGGTTCACATACTTTTTACAACCTAGACTGTGAATGTTTAAATTCCTTATTCAATATAGACAAGAACAATACAATAATTAGTGTGTTATTAATTTAAGCACACTGTGTTTGTCTATTGTTGTATCTATTGATCAGATCAAATTTAATGACCAATTTATGCAGAGTTCCAGGTTGTTCCAAAGGGTTCACATACTTTTTTTGCCACTGTATGTTGCTAGATAATTGAGAGGTTGACCCTCTCAGGGGAATGGTAACAATGAAATACCAAGAAATCACCAGAAACCGATTAATCATAAACTAGGGGCATTTACCTCAAGGTAAGCTATTCTACAACAATGATTTGGAGGTTGAACTAAATTGAATTTCCACAACTACAAATGGCTAGTCGGAAATACACTTCAGGGAATTCTGAGAAATAGTATAATGGAAATAAGTTGCTGCTAATACAGTGTGTGTGTGTGTGTGTGTGTGTGTGTGTTTGTCTGTGTGTGTGTGTGTGTGTGTGTGTGTGTTTGTCTGTGTGTGTGTGTGTGTGTGTGTGTGTGTGTGTGTGTGTGTGTGTGTGTGTGTGTGTGTGTGTGTGTGTCCCAGCCCAGTAGTACAGCTGAGGTAATCACAGGGAGGTTAACGAGTCTGACTCTTCTAATTAGCTGTGAGTCATACAGTGTGACCGTCTGTGGGCTCTAGCGGTCACGCCTCAAGACATTTTCCATTGTAGAAAATGGGTCAATATTGGAATAATATGTTTATGTTCAATTAGCATATGCCCTTTTCGCTTGAGTCGCCTATTGTGGCGCTTACTTGTCTGTGTAAAGAGTTACCTTTTAACTTTCTGTGCACTGAGGCACTGGGGGAGCGTAAGGCACATGGTTAGTTGACCCCTTGTATCTAGGAAACCATACACAAAATTAATCACGTGACCAAATATTTAGCACGAGGTCATCATGGAGTCTGTGAAGGAATAAACCACATGGGAAAATGGGTAAGCTGGTTAGATTTTAAAAAACAACGATTTCCACAAAGTCAAATGAATGTATTGTTATAGGTTTCATAAGGCTTGTATCTAAACCAAAGCAGATTATTTTAAGCTTATTTTATACAGTGCCTTGCGAAAGTATTCGGCCCCCTTGAACTTTGCGACCTTTTGCCACATTTCAGGCTTCAAACATAAAGATCTAAAACTGTATTTTTTTGTGAAGAATCATCAACAATTGGGACACAATCATGAAGTGGAACGACATTTATTGGATATTTCAAACTTTTTTAACAAATCAAAAACTGAAAAATTGGGCGTGCAAAATTATTCAGCCCCCTTAAATTAATACTTTGTAGCGCCACCTTTTGCTGCGATTACAGCTTGGGGTATGTCTCTATCAGTTTTGCACATCGAGAGACTGACATTTTTTCCCATTCCTCCTTGCAAAACAGCTCGAGCTCAGTGAGGTTGGATGGAGAGCATTTGTGAACAGCAGTTTTCAGTTCTTTCCACAGATTCTCGATTGGATTCAGGTCTGGACTTTGACTTGGCCATTCTAACACCTGGATATGTTTATTTTTGAACCATTCCATTGTAGATTTTGCTTTATGTTTTGGATCATTGTCTTGTTGGAAGACAAATCTCCGTCCCAGTCTCAGGTCTTTTGCAGACTCCATCAGGTTTTCTTCCAGAATGGTCCTGTATTTGGCTCCATCCATCTTCCCATCAATTTTAACCATCTTCCCTGTCCCTGCTGAAGAAAAGCAGGCCCAAACCATGATGCTGCCACCACCATGTTTGACAGTGGGGATGGTGTGTTCAGCTGTGTTGCTTTTACGCCAAACATAACGTTTTGCATTGTTGCCAAAAAGTTCAATTTTGGTTTCATCTGACCAGAGCACCTTCTTCCACATGTTTGGTGTGTCTCCCAGGTGGCTTGTGGCAAACTTTAAACGACACTTTTTATGGATATCTTTAAGAAATGGCTTTCTTCTTGCCACTCTTCCATAAAGGCCAGATTTGTGCAATATACGACTGATTGTTGTCCTATTGACAGAGTCTCCCACCTCAGCTGTAGATCTCTGCAGTTCATCCAGAGTGATCATGGGCCTCTTGGCTGCATCTCTGATCAGTCTTCTCCTTGTATGAGCTGAAAGTTTAGAGGGACGGCCAGGTCTTGGTAGAATTGCAGTGGTCTGATACTCCTTCCATTTCAATATTATCGCTTGCACAGTGCTCCTTGGGATGTTTAAAGCTTGGGAAATCTTTTTGTATCCAAATCCGGCTTTAAACTTCTTCACAACAGTATCTCGGACCTGCCTGGTGTGTTCCTTGTTCTTCATGATGCTCTCTGCGCTTTTAACGGACCTCTGAGACTATCACAGTGCAGGTGCATTTATACGGAGACTTGATTACACACAGGTGGATTGTATTTATCATCATTAGTCATTTAGGTCAACATTGGATCATTCAGAGATCCTCACTGAACTTCTGGAGAGAGTTTGCTGCACTGAAAGTAAAGGGGCTGAATAATTTTGCACGCCCAATTTTTCAGTTTTTGATTTGTTAAAAAAGTTTGAAATATCCAATAAATGTCGTTCCACTTCATGATTGTGTCCCACTTGTTGTTGATTCTTCACAAAAAAATTAAGTTTTATATCTTTATGTTTGAAGCCTGAAATGTGGCAAAAGGTCGCAAAGTTCAAGGGGGCCGAATACTTTCGCAAGGCACTGTACATCACTTGGGGTCTCTATAAGCTACAACATGAGGTCCTAAACCTAGCATGAAATTGCATCCTAGCTGTGTGGGTTAATAGTGTCAAAATGTTGGACATGGGGTAAGTTGAGCCAATGGCTACCATACCGCATACAAATGATTATTACGTTATGTCAGTTTTATGCATATGCATAGTATTTCTGCAATGTGTGATGCATATGAACAAACTTAAGCAGGGGTCTAGCTCCCCTTGAGGTTCTTGATAGACCAGCCAAGGAAGTGACAGAAGGGAAGAAGTCCATTTGAGCAGCAGCAAGAGATGACAATAATGAACTGAATGACACTGAAGAGGTGCATTGACAAAGAAGAAAGCGGACATGAGAATATGAGAATCTTCACTGTGAAATATTCTCTATACGTGTGCATTTTAAAATCTGTACAATGGTTACCAAAACCTGCAGGCTTCTCCTTCACCGCAGCCAACGTGAGTAAAACATTTAAACTGGTTAACCCTCGCAAGGCTGCCGGCCCAGACGGCATCCCTAGACACGTCCTCAGAGCATGCGCAGACCAGCTGGCTGGTGTGTTTACAGACACATTCAATCAATCCTTATCCCAGTCTGCTGTTCCTAAATGCTTCAAGAGGGCCACCATTGTTCCTGTTCCCAAGAAAGCTACGGTAACTGAGCTAAATGACTATTGCCCCGTAGCACTCACTTCCGTCACCATGAAGTGCTTTGAGACACTAGTCAAGGATCATATCACCTCCACCCTACCTAACACCCTAGACCCACTCCAATTTGCTTACCGCCCCAATAGGTCCACAGATGACGCAATCGCAAGCAACACTTCCCTAACCCATATGGACAAGAGGAATACCTATGTAGGAATGTTGTTCATCGATTACAGCTAAGCATTTAGTACCCTCCAAACTCGTCATTAAGCTCGAGACCCTGTGTCTGGACCCCGTCCTGTGCAACTGGGTCCTGGACTTTCTGACGGGCCGCCCCCCAGGTTGTGAGGGTAGGAAACAACATCTCCACCCTGCTGATCCTCAACACTGGCGTCCCACAAGGGTGCGTTCTCAGTCCTCTCCTGTACTCCCTGTTCACCCATGACTGCATGGCCATGCACGCCTCCAATTCAATCATCAAGTTTGCAGACAACACTACAGTGGTAGGCTTGATTACCAACAACAACGAGACGGCCTACAAGGAGGAGGTGAGGGCCCTGTGTGGTGTCAGGAAAATAACCTCACACTCAATGTCAACAAAACAAAGGAGATGATCGTGGACTTCAGGAAACAGCAGAGGGAGCACCCCCCTATCCACATCGAAGGGACAGTAGTGGAGAAGGTGGAAAGTTTTAAGTTCCTCGGCGTATACATCACGGACAAACTGAAATGGTCCACCCACACAGACAGCATGGTGAAAAAGGCACAACAGCACCTCTCAGGAGGCTGAAGAATTTGGCTTGTCACCATAAACACTCCACCCACAACCGTAAGGCTCTCCAGTGGGTAGTGAGGTCTGCACAACGCATCACTAAGGGCAAACTACCTGCCCTCTAGGACAACTACACCACCCGATGTCACAGGAAGGCCAAAAAGATAATCAAGGACAACAACCACCTGAGCCTGTTCACCCTGCCATTATCCAGAAGGCGAGGTCAGTACAGGTGCATCAAAGCAGGGACCGAGAGACTGAAAAACTTCTATCTCAAGGCCATCAGACTGTTAAACAGCCATCACTAACATTAAGTGGCTGCTGCCAACATACTGACTCATCTCTAGCCACTTTAATAATAAAAAATTGGAATCTAATAAATGTTTCACTAGTCACTTTGCCACTTTATATACTGTTTACATACCCTACATTACTCATCTCATATGCATATAATGTACTCTATACCATCTACTGCATCTTGCCTATGCCGTTTGGCCATCGCTCATCCATATATTTATATGTACATATTCTTATTCATTCCTTTACACTTGTGTGTATAAGGTAGTTGTTGTGAAAGTGTTAGATTACTTGTTAGATATTACTGCATGGTTGGAAGCACAAGCAGTTCGCTACACTCGCATTAACATCTGCTAACCATGTGTATGTGATCAATAAACGCTGTACTGTCATTTGCAGATGGCTACAGAAGCCTATAGTTTGATCGTCCAAATTTCAGCCATGCAAGGTTATAAGGCCAGCATTCCATAAACTTCACTGTGGAAAAGGTGAAAGTTGACATGCTTCAGTTTGCTGCCTCATGGTTTCTCATGTCTCCAGCGATCATGAGGCAAAATATATATATTTTTGAACGGTCATTTATATTTACAATAACCTTATCCAAACGGCTTACTCTTATCAATGTGTAAATTACACTGCATGGAGAATGGTGTTATTTCTATAAAAAATTAAGTAGATGTGGAACCAACAGGTTGCTCGACCTTATTCATTGTTTCATTGCATGTAAAGGTGGTGGAATTATGAGAGAATTAAGTCAAGGTCAGAATACATCTGTAAACACCTCAGACACAACTTCCTTTCTTTCATCTCCACCCCAAACTAATAGTGGGTTAGTAGCATGCTATTCTCATGCTTAAGTTCAAGGTCAGAATACGCATAGAGAGAAAAGTGCACAGAAAAAGGGAATTACCCACTGGGCACAGAGGTCAGTTCAGCGTCTAGTTTTGATTTACATTTGGTTGAGTTGTCAACTAACGTGAAATCAATACAAATATCTCCATGTCATTGGATTTAGGTTAACAGTTGGGTGAAAAAAATACGAAATCCCTTAAGTTGAAGACTTCTTGCAAATCAAGTCCGTTTTCTCTGTTGATTCAAGATCATCACATTGAATTTTGTGGTTGAAATGACGGTGTGGTTGAAACTTTGATTCAAACAGTTTTTCCCCAGTGTGTATGTTCCATTTACACCCGCTTTACCCTCTAACTATGTATGTTCCATTTACACCCGCTTTACCCTCTAACTGTGTATGTTCCATTTACACCCGCTTTACCCTCTAACTGTGTATGTTCCATTTACACCCGCTTTACCCTCTAACTGTGTATGTTCCATTTACACCCGCTTTACCCTCTAACTGTGTATGTTCCATTTACACCCGCTTTACCCTCTAACTGTGTATGTTCCATTTACACCCGCTTTACCCTCTAACTGTGTATGTTCCATTTACACCCGCTTTACCCTCTAACTGTGTATGTTCCATTTACACCCGCTTTACCCTCTAACTGTGTATGTTCCATTTACACCCGCTTTACCCTCTAACTATGTATGTTCCATTTACACCCGCTTTACCCTCTAACTGTGTATGTTCCATTTACACCCGCTTTACCCTCTAACTGTGTATGTTCCATTTACACCCGCTTTACCCTCTAACTGTGTATGTTCCATTTACACCCGCTTTACCCTCTAACTGTGTATGTTCCATTTACACCCGCTTTACCCTCTAACTGTGTATGTTCCATTTACACCCGCTTTACCCTCTAACTATGTATGTTCCATTTACACCCGCTTTACCCTCTAACTGTGTATGTTCCATTTACACCCGCTTTACCCTCTAACTGTGTATGTTCCATTTACACCCGCTTTACCCTCTAACTGTGTATGTTCCATTTACACCCGCTTTACCCTCTAACTGTGTATGTTCCATTTACACCCGCTTTACCCTCTAACTGTGTATGTTCCATTTACACCCGCTTTACCCTCTAACTATGTATGTTCCTAGATAGTTGAGAGGTTGACCCTCTCAGGAACAAGGTAACAATGACATACCAGGAAATCACCAGAAACCAAGGAAACATTAATCATGGACTAAGGGCCAGTACCTCAAGGTAAACCAATGCTTGCTGCCCTTCTCTACAATGACTTAGAGGTTGATCCAAAAAGGTTGAACCAAAAAGGGAAATGCAATAAATACACAGAAAACACCAGGAAATCCAGGAAACCCAGGAAATATGAATAATATCCCGAATTGGCCCTGGAGTCATCAGGCGAAGTGTGGGAAGTATGAGTGTGAGAAATGTAGGCTAAGACTGGCACAGCACCTGAACAGGAAATGACTCAGAGTACAATGGACTGCATGAGGAGATTCTCAAAATAATGTTATGCTTTTAAATGAATTCCCACAACTACGTGTGCGTGCGTGTGTGTGATTGTTTCAGCAGCGCTGGAGGCTGACTCCTGGTGCTCACTCCACATATACACACACGCATGCACATGCACACGCACACACATTGCAAATACAGTCTCATGCAAAGGCACACACAAAACTAAAAGAAATGACTCCATCAATAACCATAATGTGATGATTCTCCTATCTCACAGTTTCAATGACAACATTGCAACCACAACCTTGAACCAATGAACAATGACCCACAAATAGCAGTTATAGAGACTGGGGGGTTTCTGATGGCAATCCCTGTGTGTCTGTCAGATTCTAGGAGGTGTATGTTGGCGAAACCAGTTTCCAGGAAGTGACCATTAAAACAGATGGGTCATTGGGGAAAAGCCCCTGTGGGGGGGGGGGGGGGGGGGTCATCCGTCTGGCTCTAAGGTGACACGCAGGTATGGGGAGGAGTGATGAGCCTGGGTGTAACGATGACGTTTGGCACTGGGGGGCACGGGGTGAGTCACGACTCCATTGGGTGGAGATGGAGGAGGCCCACATGGGTAAAATGATCCACCTGTTTCCACCTTTGTCTCTGGTTCTGACTAAAAGTGGGCGCCTACTGGGAATGTAATTGTATCTCAGAGGACGATGCAGACTGAATGTCAAGTCATAGAGAGAGCCACACACTTGGCTGAGATAAACTGTCAGTAGTCTCGGTAACACAGAACAAAATGTGGTCAGATGCTCGATACCATTTTTGTTAAGTAGTCTGTCCCCTGTACTCCTAGCCATCTACATCTACTCTTAGCCATCTTTGTTCATTGAAACTGTTTATACACTGATTACAGATTCACTAGGAGAGAGAGAGAGAAAGAGAGGGCTGATGGATCATTTCTGATTGTTTTACCTTTCAATATTCAGCTAAATCAACGAGACAATATATTAATCCCAATTGAAAATATGGCAATCAAATGGCCCTTACACTAGTGAATTGCAACTTGGGCATGTTGGGCCCCAAAATAAACAACAATATGAAGAACGCATGGCATGGACCATATTTACATTGGGGCTCCAATCTTGTTTTTATTGGTGGATAAATATGCCACGAGCGCATCATAGCACCACACACACACACACACTGTTAGTGACATATCCACATACCCCGCAGCGGCTATATGACAGAAAAAAATAAAAAACGTTTACAGACATACAGTACAAGAATGTGTTACATGCTACACACACAACATGTAGACAGACACAGTCAATTACACATATTCACTTTATCTCTCTAACACTCTCTCTCACACACACACACACTCACTCAAATACACACACACAAAATACCATGGGGGAGAGGCACCAAACCTCATAAAGGTCATCCTTACAGTAACATATCACACATACACAAACATGCACACACACACACACATACACACACATGCAGGGCTAGAGCCTTATTGAGAAATAAATGACACTTTTCAACCATTGATCCCCTGAAATGAAATGGATTCTAAAACCCTAAACCAACTTGAAATATCACCACTACATGTTGTAATGGACATGGAAGTAACGCAAGGTCCCTAGCAAGCCAAGAACCACTTTAACCAGCCCCAAACAGAAATGTCCACAGCTAGGGATGGACAGGTCATCTGTAGCCAGTATGGGCCTGTATGGTGTTTTTGTGAGTGGTTTTTTGTTGCACAGAATTACTCTTATTTGGCAAAGAATAGGGGTTTCAAGTTGTAAAAAAATTGGACGGGAAGATTGAGGGAAAAAAATGGGCCTGTGTGTTAGAAATGCCCGAGATGATTTTGGGACCCAGTCCTCCCCTGTCCACAACCCTCACCAGGATACCCCCATTGGTATAGTAGGCCAGGCTGCTATCAAGGCTATAGGGTCATTATAAACTGTGTGACTGCTGTTGGAACCCTCTATAAAAAGCTGGACAGTATGATCACAGGCATGGGGGATTGGCATTACATGACTGGCACTGCAAGTATCATATCAGCTGACATGCAATTATAGTAACATCAATACAATGACATTTTCCATGTGTGACATGTCATCACCTTTGAATAATAACAAAGGCCTATGAACAAACAAAGTCATTATTTGCAGAAGAGCTCTCGAGCTCAATGTTTGCATTCTACAGTGGATTTGGAAAGTATTGACCTCTTCCCCTTTTCCACATTTTATTCTAATTCTAAAATGGATTCAATAAAAAAAAATCCTCATCAATCTACACACAATACCACATAATTGTAACGGTTTTCTTCCGCTGAAGGAGAGGAGGACCAAAATGCAGCGTGGTTAGAGTTCAACATGTTTAATCAAGACCATACACGAGAACACTACAAAACAATAAATGTGAAAACCGAAACAGTCCTATCTGGTGCAATGACACAAAGACAGAAGACAATCACCCACAAAATACCCAAAGAACATGGCTGCCTAAATATGGTTCCCAATCAGAGACAACGACAGACAGCTGCCTCTAATTGAGAACCAATCTAGGCAACCATAGACATACAAAACTACCTAGAAAGGAAACAGCCCCATAAACATACAAAACCCCTAGACCAGACCAAAACACATAAATCCCCCATATCACACCCTGTCCTAACCAAAATAATAAAGAAAACAAAGATAACTAAGGCCAGGGCGTAACAATAATGACAAAGCGAAAACAGGTTTTTAGATTTTTATTATTTTTTTATTACAAACAATAAATGGAAATACCTTATTTAAATAAGTATTCAGACCCTTTGCCATGACACTCAAAATTGAGTTCAGGTGCATCCTGTTTTCATTGATCATCCTTGAGATGTTTCTACAACTTGATTGGAGTCCACCTGTGGTAAATGTAATTGATTGGACATGACTTGGAAAGGCACACATCTGTCTATATAAGGTCCCACAGTTTACAATGTATGTCAGAGCAAAAACCAAGCCATGAGGTTGAAGGAATTGTCCGTAGAGCTCCGAGACAGGATTGTGAAGAGGTACAGATCTGGGGAAGGGTACCAAAACATTTTGGCAGCATTGAAGGTCCCCAAGAACACAATGGCTTCCATCATTCTTAAATGGAAGAAGTTTGGAACCATCAAGACTCTTTCTATAGCTGGCAGCCCGGCCAAACTGAGCAATCGGGGGAGATGGACCTTGGTCAGGGAGGTGACCAAGAACCCAATTGTTACTCTGACAGAGCTCTAGAGTTCCTTTGTGGAGATGGGAGAACCTTCCAGAAGGACAACCATCACTGCAGCATTCTACCAATCAGGCCTTTATGGTAGAGTGGCCAGACAGAAGCCATTCCTCAGTAAAAGGCACATGACAGTCCGCTTGGAGTTTGCCAAAAGGAACCTAAAGGACTCTCAGATCTTGAGAAACAAGATTCTCTGGTCTGATGAAACCAAGATTGAATTCTTTGGCCTGAATGCCAAGCGTCACATCTGGAGCAAACCTTGCACTATCCCTACGGTGAAGAATGGTGGTGGCAGCATCATGATGTGGGTATGTTTTTCAGCACCAGGGACTGGGAGACTAGTCAGGATTGAGGGAAAGATGAACGGAGAAAAGTACAGAGAGATCCTTGATGAAAACCTGCTCCAGAGTGCTCAGGACCTCAGACTGGGGTGAAGGTTCTGTGAAAATAGCTGTGCAGCGATGCTCCCCATACAACCTGACAGAACTTGAGAGGATCTGCAGAGTAGAATGGGAGAAACTCCCCAAATACAAGTGTGCCAAGCTTGTAGCGTCATAACCAAGAAGACTTGAGGCTGTAATCGTTGCCAAAGGTGCTTTAAAACAACAAAGTACTGAGTAAAGGGTCTAAATACTTAGTGTATGTAAATGTGATATTTCATTTTATTTCTTTTTTTAATTGGCATACGTTTCTAAAAACCTGTTTATGCTTCGTCATTATGGGGTATTGTGTGTAGATTGAAATGATTTAATCCATAACAAAAGGTGGAAAAAGCCAAGGTGTCTGAATACATTCTGAATGCACTGTACATGAGTTAGGTGCGCTTGTCTCTGACGTGTGTGTGTGTGCGTGCGTTCATGTATGTAACAGTGCCACGGCCATCGTCTCTCAACTGTCAGCACCACTTTCTCTCTGGTACCACATCACTCTCTACCTGCCCCTGGGGTCAGCGGCCATTAATGTCTGTCCCTTGCACCTTGGCGGAGAGCAGCGTGTTGAGAGGGGAGAAAAAAATAAATGTGGCAGACGCAAGCCGACCTTCCACCATCTGGTTGGACTAATGAGTGGGGGGGGCGAGTGCCCCCTTCATCTATGTCTTTAGTATAGAGACAAGCAGCCAAACCTCAACGTCCTTGTTGTTTCTAAACAGGGGCAACAATGTTATGTCCCAATAATCTTTACACTACCCACGTGAAAAGTACCACAGTTTACCATAGAAAATTACATTACTTACTATATAATTCTGGAGTAAATTGTAGTATACTGTTGTATACCTCAATCATGTGTAGTATTTAATATAGAATTGTGTTGTATACTGTAGAATACTATAGTAAATACTACAGTATACTACAGAACGCAAAAACACTACAGTATATACCACAGTATTTAATCTGTGTATACCCTGCCCATTCCTCTCCCCCATATCCCAATTTGTGCCACCCATAAATGAGAAACACACATGCCAAGAATAGACCATATACAGTATTGTGTTCCTTACCCTACAGGTTATAGAAAAGAGCAGAAGCTCTGAACTAAATTTGCTCTTTGAGTAATTTGTCCAGTGGGTTTTCTTAAGGACAACGCCCCCACTACTATGTCTAAGATAAAATAAAAACACTATAATAAACAGTACAGTAATGTCCTCAAAAACAGTACAGTAAATATTAATATTACTACAGTTTGAAAAAACATTACAGTAATTACTATAGCATACAGTACCAGTCAAAAGTTTAGACACACCCATTCATTCAAGGGTTTTTCTTTATTTTTACTATCTTCTATGTTGTAGGATAATAGTGAAGACATCAAAACTATGAAAGAACACATAAGGAATCATTTAGTAACCAAAGAAGTGTTCAACAAATCAACTAATTTTAGATTCTTCAAAGTAGCCACCCTTTGCCTTGATGACAGCTTTGCACACTTTTGGCATTCTCTCAACCAGCTTCACCTGGAATGCTTTTCCAACAGTCTTGAAGGAGTTCCCACATATGCTGAGCACTTGTTGGCTGCTTTTCCTTCACTCTGCGGTCCAACTCATCCCAAACCATCTCATTTAGGTTGAGGTCAGATGATTGTGGAGGTCAGGTCATCTGATGCAGCACTCCATCACTCTCCTTCTTGGTCAAATAGCCCTTCCACAGCCTGGAGGTGTGTTGGGTCACTGTCCTGTTGAAAAAACAAATGATACTGCCACTAAGAACAAATCAGATGGGATGGCATATCACTGCAGAATGCTGTCATAGCCATGCTAGTTAAGTATGCCTTGAATTCTAAATCAATCACAGTGTCACCAGCAAAGCATCATCACACCTCCTCCTCCATGCTTCACGGTGGGAACCACAAATGCAGAGATCATCCATTCACCTACTCTGCGTCTCACAAAGACACAGCGGTTAGACCCAAAAATCTAACATTTGGACTCATCCGACCTAACGAGAGATTTCCAACGATCTAATGTCCATTGCTCGTGTTTCTTGGCCCAAGCAAGTCTCTTATTCTTATTGGTGTCGTTTAGTAGTGGTTTCTTTGCAGCAATTCAACCATGAAGGCTTGATTTAAGCAGTCTCCCCTGAACAGTTGATGTTGAGATGTGTCTGTTACTTGAACTCTGTGAAGCATTTATTTGGGCTGCAATCTGAGGTGCAGTTAACTCTAATGAACTTATCCTCTGCAGCATAGGTAACTCTGGGTCTTCCTTTCTTGTGGCAGTGCTCATGAGAGCCAATTTCATCATAGCGCTTGATGGTTTTTGAGACTGTACTTCAAGAAACTTTCAAAGTTCTTGACATTTTCGGTATTGACTGACCTTAATGTCTTAAAGTGATGATGGACTGTCATTTCTCTTTGCTTATTTGAGCTGTTCCTGACATAATATGGACTTGGTATTTTACCGTATACCCCCCCTACCTTGTCACAACACAACTGATTGGCTCAAACGCATTAAGGAAAGACGTTCTACAAATCACCTTTTAACAAGGCACACCTGTTAATTGAAATGCATTCCAGGTGACTACCTCATGAAGATGGTTGAGAGAATGCCAAGAGTGTGCAAAGATGTCATCAAGGCAAAGGGTGGCTACTTTGAAGAATCTAAAATATATTTTGATTGTTTAACACTTTTTTGGTTACTACATGATTCCATGTGTTATTTCATAGTTTTGACGTCTTGACTATTATTCTACAATGTAGAAATGAGTAGGTGAGTCCAATCTTTTGACTGGTACTGTATACAAAATTGTTTTTACTACAGTATTTATACTATAGAAAACTCTAAATACTACAGTGTACTACAGTCATGTCTGCAACACTACAGTAAATACTCCAGTAAAGTCTGCAAAAACACTACAGTGAATACTATAGTATTTAACCATAGTATACTATAGTATTTTTCATGTGGGTAGATGTGTTGAAGATATGTATTGCTTTCAACCACACAAACAGCAGCCTTGACTGTCTGTCCCCTCCACCTACCAGGGTGAAAGTGTTGACCATTAGTCTTGGCAGTTACAGGGCGATCGTGTAGATTGGTAGTAGTGAACTGTCGGGCCACACAGGTGACAAGGGGAGGCAGAGCTGCTATAAAACACAGGGTGAAACCAATGTGTCACTCTCACTCGGCCAAAGAGGAAGAAATTATTAGTTTCCTTCAGACAAGTCCCTCACTCCACAACCCAGCCAGCAAGCCAGACATTGAGGATGTTGCCACCTTTGCTGTGTGTAACCCGAGACGTCGGTCCCTGCCCGCTGCCTGCCTACCACCGTCAGTTTGAAAAAACTCAAGTGTGTGTCCCTCGCTAGGACAGATGACACGCGCCGCCGTCTAAAAGCAGACCGTCGATAATCAACGCCTCAGTGTCTGCGTCACTTCTCACATTGACCTGAGAACAACCAAGACCGGTCTTGACCGGTTGTGGCTGTTGATAAAGGCTTTGGCGACACCCTGTGACAACTTTTGGTATGATACCTAACATGTTGAGGGACGGGAAGAAGAGCATGTGAGAGGGAGCACCTGTTTAGGGAGTATGCTTGGGCCAAAAGCAGTGGGGCACAGTAGGGGTGGAGGACAGGGCAAGCTGTTAACTGTAGAGATATGTACTGTTTGTAAAGATGAGGGGAACAGCCGCTGAAACACTTTCTCTGCACCCCTCGGCCATTATATTATATGACCATGCATGTAAATCTCTACTTCCACTCCAATTGAGACACTGCGTTCTGTCACTGTCTCTTCTCTCGCATGATACAATAATCACCCACAGTAACAAACTGAATGTATGTATGCTAATAGTGGCCCTTATTTAACACGTGGGGAAGAATTATGCAACAGACCAGCCTCCACGCCACCCCTCCACCCTGTGCTATTTTCATGGCAGCTGACAGATCTGTGGCTAACGACAACTTCATCCTTCGACATTGGACAAGCAGTTCCACCTAGTGGATGTAGAAAGTGTTTCCTAACACAGTATGTCATTCTCCGGAGAATGAGTTGGCCAATCAGCAGTCTAGAGGAGATTGCGTTGGCCAATCAGCGGTCTAGAGGAGATTGTGTTGGCCAATCAGCGGTCTAGAGGAGATTGTGTTGGCCAATCAGCGGTCTAGAGGAGATTGCGTTGGTCAATCAGCGGTCTAGAGGAGATTGCGTTGGCCAATCTACTCCCATGAATAGTATTACCACACTGTTGGAGCTAAAAACAAACACATTGTTGCGCCTGCAAATATGTGTACTGACCAATAAAATGTGATGTGTCTGTGGATACCACTCATATTATACTGCTCAATGTATTTATACACCTGCCCCCATCCACCCCTTCCCCAATACACATGTAAATATTGGACTATAAATTGTGCTTTCCTGTATTATACTTAAGCCAAAATTCTTTATTCTATTTCATTTACTTTGTCTTATTTCTTATTGTTCTTGCATTGAGGAACCTGTAAGCATTTTGATGGATGATGTATTCTATGCTCGAATATATGCCATTTGTTTGGTTCATGACAAACTCGGAACTTGATTTGACTGGCATCCACCCACACTATTCCAGTACAGAAAAACATCCCTTTAACATACTTAATTACCATTTTTGGAAGGAAAATAATTTCACTCATATTGTAAGTAATTATAGGTCATATTATGTAGAAATCAAATGCTAGACATTTGAGATATCACACACACACACACCTTTCGGTTTAGCCTTAAGTAACCATACCAAACGTAACATCTCCTAATTTGAGAGTAAAGAAATTCCAGGACAATGTTACGTCTAGTCTAGGAGACCAGGCTGACTAATGCAATGTAACCTTACTCCATACTCACAGAAAAGGATTCCAGCACAACCTACTCTCACTGGCTGTTTTAAAGTATCTGTCCTACTACAACACCAAGAGGCTTTCCAGTCATCCATGAAGGGAAGAGCATGTCTGCTCTCAACCCTAACTGAAGGAGGCCTATAAAAAAAAAGGCTGCAAG
The DNA here is from genome assembly GCF_013265735.2 of Oncorhynchus mykiss. NCBI lineage: Eukaryota > Metazoa > Chordata > Actinopteri > Salmoniformes > Salmonidae > Oncorhynchus > Oncorhynchus mykiss. The sequence continues at coordinate 16,190,406 of NC_048585.1, forward strand.
ACATGTGGACAATCTCAATTGCATACCCCTCTTTCTCCCTCCTCAAAACCCATTGGATGAGAAAGCCAGAGGTCCCACCCCTCTGACCTTCAATAGATTTGAGACTGCAATTGAGATCTTCCCCATGGTGGTCTATTTCTGGAATCTCTAACCAGAGTAAGTACGCATGTGTATGAGGGGGAGAGGAGATCAATTGTAGGCTAGCAATAGTTTTTTACTCCCTTTGTGAAAGGAAATACAGGGAGTCGTCTCATACGAGAGAGGTTGTTACCATCTTGTCATTGTCCTAATGCAGCCATCTTTATCAAGGGTGAGCACTGACAGCTAAACCTTACACCATTCAAATTCCCTCAGAGCTCCATAAAGCAGGGATGGGCAAAAAAAAAAATCTGAACTCGAGGGCCAGTCGCACGCAGGTCTGCGATTCTACTAATCTTGCCATTGGGCAGAGAAAATAGGTTTACAGCTATTTTGATGCAAATCTAAACATTGACAGGGTGGCGACGTTGGCAGTAATAATAGCTGTAAACTATTAATGGAGATTCGCAGTCAGTAATCACTAGATGTTTAGATAACTTTTTTGGGATTATGTCTAGCCAGCTATCTGCCTTGAGTGACCAACAAGAACTGCTGACAACCAAATTTTGAAATTGCACCATGTGCATTCTACCTCACCTGTAAATTGAGAGTTCCTAAAAATACAAATTTCTGGCCACATCATTTTAATACCAACATGTGAAAGCATGTGAAAGCAGAGTGACACTAAAGAGCTTCAATGTACAGAAAACTATTAAACAACAAAGTGGCAATATGTCAGACTTTTATTCACAAGAGCATTTAACTAGGAAGTTAGGATATCTCAACATGTCCAGACACATACAACACATTTACACCGATGTCATTGGCAACATGTTTTTAAACATGTGTTTACATTAAGTCATCAAAAATGGTTTGAATGTCTTTGCTATGGGTAACATATCTGTAATGAGTGAATATTACCCAAACTTGCATTTGTTAACATGATTGCTAATCAAGTCAGCATTACCCATTAAGTGTAGATTAGAACTGCAACACTACATGTGAAGTGGACTTGAAACCTTACTTCCTTCCTCAGTCATCCGCACGTGTCCATCGATCTGGCAACAGCCGAGCTGATTGCAGTCAGGTAGGAGGCAAGTAGGAGTGACCTGAAAAAGGCTCGCAGAAGAGTAAATACAGCAGATGGCCGTGAACACATCTGGGTACTGTGTATACAACCAAGTCGACCAAAGGCAAATTACTCCATATCGGCTATGAGACTACACCTGTAGTGAGGTCAATGAAATGCAATCAAATGAAGTCAAATTGCACCATAGAACCTTGATGACTCCACTACCTGCCACGTTTACCTGTTGGTGACGCAGGTTTACCTGGGATACCTTAGCGGTGGACTCAACTTCACCGGAAGCGACGCTGGGAGCGAGCGCCCCCTACTGACAGGCAGCGTCCGGTGAGTCGCTGTGAGGACAAGGAAAGCCCAAAATGTAACATGATTGTGCAATAGACCATAGTCAAATGAAATTCAAAATACATTTGTTAACGTTTAATTTAAACGTTTTAGCAAAATAAAAATAAACAGGCAGTAATTAACTAGGGTCTTATTTACAATATACATCTTATTTTACAATAACCTTATGCACACCTTGGTTTGCGAAGTTTAGAGTCAATGCATTGGTCAGCTCTGCCACAGACTGGTTCAAGCCTGATCAACATGATCCAAAATGGAGATACATTTCGTCGAAGTCCCTCTGTTGAAAGTCAAGAGAAGTTTCACACGCGCTCCTGGGTGAAAGAGAGGCGCTAGAAACAAATGAAACTGGGTGCGACTTGAACTGGCTGGAACTGGTGTCGATGTGCATGTCGTCGTATACAATGTCCATCAGATACTGTGTTGTGTTCTTTGGCGCCATTGCGCCTAGTGGTCGTGTAATTCTGCCGATATTCTCGGTCGCCACACACGTCATCTCTTCGCCGTTGTCGGCCAAAAGTTGTTCTTGGTTGACCAGTTTAGTGAGTACCCTCTTCTGTTCGTAACGAATGTATTTTTTGAGAGTGGCTTTGACAAGGTTGGTGCGCCACCGTTTCAGGCCTTCCTTGGAACTCAAATGGAGAAGTTTCCTCAGTCTGCACTTTGAAAGTTTACCAGATCTTCTGGAGCAGCATGGTTTCAGTACTTCGAATTCCACTTCAGTTTCCATGCTATCCAAGCACATTTCACAAAATGTTAAAAAATAAATCGTGTCTGTGAGTTAGCCGTTTGTAATATCAACTCAGCCAGCTAAATTAGCTAGATAATTCACAACTATACAGCTGGATAAATTCAACTGAATCAAAATAAAATGTTCGAGGATAAAAATTAAAATGCACTTAACGTTACAATGATGCGTCTTACGACCAAAAACGTAGTCAAAAGATTAAAAAGCCACGATCCACCTCTCTGCAGTATCACAAAATGGAATGAGCCGTAAAACGTTGACAGCACATCGCTATCTTCTGAAAAGGAAGTTCCCATGATCCTTTGGAGTAAAAATATCTTCTTCGATTAGGTTTAACGGCGGTTGGCATCCAATTTGCTGCATTACCGCCACCTACTAGAGTGTGTGAGTGTAGTGTTCGAAGGTAGGGTGTTTATTGCTTGAAAAAGGCAAATGTATTAAATAAAAACCCTACCTTCGAACACTACACTCACTAATTTCAAAGTCATATAAAATCAAGTTAACACCACCCTACTCCACTAATTACATGTATTTATTCCTACCTCATGCCATCATCCTGAAAGGATGGGACATCACCGCTTAACACACCCTGTAACTCTTATGTCAAGTCTCACACACCCACATACCTCTCTGCAGCTGCCACCACGACCTACATTTTCTGGGACTTCCATTCCATCCCTGCAGTACAGTTGATAACAATTTCTACAAATGCTAAAAATCCAATCTTACTGAATCGTATACCACTGTTTGGCTTATCCCTCTGTACTGGTATAGCTCAACTAGTCTCAACACTCCTCCCCATTAACCCATCTTCCTCTACTTTCTTCACTGCCTCAGAACTTCTGCACTACTCTAACCCTGGAAACCTCAACCTGCCTCTCTCGCACGGGACATTTCTGATCCCCAGCTCCATGGGCACCCCTATAATTAACACATTCCACTACTTTCCCCAATACTACACATTCCTTTGTCTCATGCCCTTCTGCACACCTTGGCCCCTCCCTCCTACACATGTCCATAAGCTTGACACCTATGACATCGTAATGTATTCGGCTCGTACAGGATCATTTATATCTCCTAACTTCACTTTGTCGGGCAAAGACTCAACTTCAAAACTAAAATGAACAGACAATGACTCTTCTGTTTCCCCACTCGCCACCCTGTCTGCAACTTTTATATTTACTGCTACTCCAGTTATCACTCCTTTCATTGGTGCCCTTTTCTTGAGAGCAAGACAATTCATGTTCTTTGCCCCCATTTGTTTTACTCCGAGCGCCTTCTCCCTCTGACCAACAGAAACACAAACAATTATCACTAGACCCCTTCTGGTTACCCTCACCGATTCCACATTATCCAACTCTTTTTTTCACCCACCGTGAAACCACAAATGGATCAGCCAAAAGGCAAGAGTCCACTTTTTCCATAAACTTCACTCCTACTGTCACAGACTCATCTTTCTCCTGATCCTCGGTGCATACCTCGGTCCCCGATAACTTCACCACACCTACCACCTCCGATACTTCACCCTCATTCACTTCCATTTCTCCTCCTGTCTTCAGCTCCCTCTGTTTACACATTCTATCATTCCTATTTAACAAACCATCTACTTTTTCCCACCATTTTTATCCGACTCAAGCTCACCCTCTTCTTCCCTCTCTCTCTTAGACCTCCTCTCCCTCTCTTTTCCCCTCCATTCCTCCTACGTTTTCCAAGAATACGTCTCCTTATGATAATACTGCACTACTCCTGACAACCATCTTGTTCTTGCTTTCTCTAGGGACTCCCTTTCCGCTCGGAGTAAAAACAGTCGACTTCTCTGTAATGTAAAATTATTAGCGCCACCTATACAGGGTCATCACTAGTTACCACACAAAGTCATACACCTAGTGTATTTCTACAATTTCTCTTCTTAAAATGTGATTTAAAACCTAACTGTAATCACACTGCTAACCGTATGCCTAACCTTAAATTAAGTAGCATGCTCAGATTCCTAATGACGTCTCAGATTTCATTATTTGCAAACAGGGACAGTTTCGTTGCAAACAAGACACACCGATTTGGCATTGGAGAAATAAACTCAGTAAAAAAAGAAATGACCCTTTTTCAGGACCCTGTCTTTCAAATATAATTTGTAAAAATCCAAATAACTTCACAGATCTTCATTGTAAAGGGTTTTAACACTGCTTCCCATGCTTGCTCAATGAACCATAAACAATTATGGTTGTGGAACGGTCCTTAAGACACTAACAGCTTACAGACGGTAGGCAATTAAGGTCACAGTTAAGAAAATGTAGGACACTAAAGAGGCCTTTCTACTTACTCTGAAAAACACCAAAAGAAAGATGCCCAGGGTCCCTGCTTATCTGCATGAACTTGCCTTAGGCATGCTGCAAGGAGGCATGAGGACTGCAGATGTGGCCAGGGCAATAAATGTCCATACTGTGAGATGCCTAAGACAGTGCTACAGGGAGACAGGACTGACAGCTGATCATCCTCTCAGTGGCAGACCATGTGTAACAACACCTGCACAGGATCGGTACATCCGAACATCACACCTGCGGGACAGGTACACCAGGAACACACAATCCCTCCATCAGTGCTCAGACTGTCCGCAATAGGCCGAGGGCTTGTAGGCCTGTTGTAAGGCAGGTCCTCACCAGACAACCTCTGCAACAACGTCACCTATGGGCACAAACCTACCTTCGCTGGACCAGACAGGACTGGCAAAAAGTGCTCGTCACTAACGGTTTTTGTCTCACCGGGGTGATGGTTGGATTCGCGTTTATTGTTGAAGGAATGAGCTTTACACAGAGGCCTGTACTCTGGAGCGGGATCAATTTGGAGGTGGAGGGCCCATCATGGTCTTGGGCGGTGTGTCACAGCATCATTAGAAGGAGCTTGTTGTCATTGCAGGAAATCTCAATGCCATGCGTTACTGGGAAGACATCCTCCTCCCTCATGTGGTACCCTTCCTGCAGATTCATCCTGACATGACCCTCCAGCATGACAATGCCACCAGCTATACTGCTCGTTCTGTGCGTGATTTCCTGCAAGACAGGAATGTCAGTGTTCTGCCATGGCCAGCGAATAGCCCTGATCTCAATCCCATTGAGCACGTCTGGGACCTGTTGGATCGGAGGGTGAGGGCTAGGGCCATTCCCCCCAACTTGCAGGTGCCTTGGTGGAAGAGTGGGGTAACATCTCACAGCAAGAACGGTCAAATCTGGTGCAGTCCATGAGGAGGACATGCACTGTTACTTTTGATTTTGACTCCCCCTTTGTTCAGGGACACATTATCCAATTTCTGTTAGTCACATGTCTGTGGAACTTGTTCAGTTTATGTCTCAGTTGTTGAATCTTGTTATGTTCATACAAATATTTACACATGTTAAGTTTGCTGAAAATAAACGCAGTTGACAGTGAGAGGATGTTTCTTTTTTTGCTGAGTTTATGATAAAATGAACACATAGGACTATCTCTCTACCCATTCTTTGTCTGTAATTTCGGCAGTGGTGCAAAAAGTACCCGTTTGTCATACCTAAGTAAAAGTAAAGATACCTTAATAGAAATGACTCAAGTAAAACTGAAAGTTACCCAGTAAAATACTACATCGGTAAAAGTCTAAAAGTGTTTCGTTTTAAATATACTTAACTAAGTATCAAAAGTAAATGTAATTGCAAAAATATACTTAAGTATCAAAATAAAAGTATAAATGATTTCAAATTCCTTATTTTTCTTGTTTGTCCTTTAAAAAAAATATATTTTATGGAAAAAGCAAAAAGTAAATTATTTATCTACGAACATAGTGAAGTAAAAGTTATCAAAAATATAAATAGTAAAGTACATATACCCCCAAAACGACTTATGAAGTACTTAAAAGTATTTTTACTTAAGTACTTTACACCACTGAATGTTGGTCTTTTGTATGGCATTGTAAACTATTCTGCTAATATGTAAAATTACGTAGAATTGCATGAAATGTTTATAAAAAGCTATCAAAAATCCCATGTTGCCATGTAATGTTTATAGGACAAAGAGTTTCTAAAACTACATATGTAAGGCTCTGGTCTGTTTAAGAAGTGATGGTAAACGGTATAGACATGTTATCTGCTACCCACTTTGTTTTAATGATTATTTTGGGTATAGGGGAGGTTCACTGTTATTGTTTTTTCTAGCGTCCAGAGACGGTTAGGTAAAATATTTACTGAAGAGAGCGCCATCCATTTGTTTTTGGTAAAGTCGAGCCATTCCAGCCTGGATGGGGAAAAATCTGCTTATTTTGGGAAACAGTTCAGTTGTATGCAGGTTGTCTCTTGAGAGGTCCACCCCAAAATAGACAACACAAGAGAGCATAAGCAACATTTATATTAGTAGCAGACATACAGTACATACAGAACAAGCATACATATTCTTCCACCAGGTGGCACATTTAACTATCAGTATTATTATTGTGCCACAAGAGGGCAGCTCAGCAACAAAACTCAGTTCATTAAGGGCTTAGCCTTTAGGCTATGATTACAATTGATCAGATATTTATTATTTTACGGTCAGTGTGTTCATTTCGTACATAGCCTTTTGTTGTGTGAACTGTTTCTGGCTGTGGAAAATAAGCAATGCCCAGAACTGAGCAAGGCTCACAACAACCGATGAATACAGCATGATTGAGGAGGCAAAGGTCTGGAATATAATTTTTATTTTTTTATTTTTTTTATTTCACCTTTATTTAACCAGGTAGGCTAGTTGAGAACAAGTTCTCATTTGCAACTGCGACCTGGCCAAGATAAGGCATAGCAGTGTGAACAGACAACACAGAGTTACACATGGAGTAAACAATTAGCAAGTCAATAACACAGTAGAAAAAAGGGGAGTCTATATATACATTGTGTGCAAAAGGCATGAGAAGGTAGGCAAATAATTACAATTATGCAGATTAACACTGGAGTGATAAATGATCAGATGGTTATGTACAGGTAGAGATATTGGTGTGCAAAAGAGCAGAAAAATAAAAATAAATAAATAAAAACAGTATGGGGATGAGGTAGGTGAAAATGGGTGGGCTATTTACCAATAGACTATGTACAGCTGCAGCGATCGGTTAGCTGCTCAGATAGCAGATGTTTGAAGTTGGTGAGGGAGATAAAAGTCTCCAACTTCAGCGATTTTTGCAATTCGTTCCAGTCACAGGCAGCAGAGAACTGGAACGAAAGGCGGCCAAATGAGGTGTTGGCTTTAGGGATGATCAGTGAGATACACCTGCTGGAGCGCGTGCTACGGATGGGTGTTGCCATCGTAACCAGTGAACTGAGATAAGGCGGAGCTTTACCTAGCATGGACTTGTAGATGACCTGGAGCCAGTGGGTCTGGCGACGAATATGTAGCGAGGGCCAGCCGACTAGAGCATACAAGTCGCAGTGGTGGGTGGTATAAGGTGCTTTAGTGACAAAACGGATGGCACTGTGATAAACTGCATCCAGTTTGCTGAGTAGAGTGTTGGAAGCAATTTTGTAGATGACGTCGCCGAAGTCGAGGATCGGTAGGATAGTCAGTTTTACTAGGGTAAGTTTGGCGGCGTGAGTGAAGGAGGCTTTGTTGCGGAATAGAAAGCTGACTCTTGATTTGATTTTCGATTGGAGATGTTTGATATGGGTCTGGAAGGAGAGTTTAGAGTCTAGCCAGACACCTAGGTACTTATAGATGTCCACATATTCAAGGTCGGAACCATCCAGGGTGGTGATGCTGGTCAGGCGTGCGGGTGCAGGCAGCGAACGGTTGAAAAGCATGCATTTGGTTTTACTAGCGTTTAAGAGCAGTTGGAGGCCACGGAAGGAGTGCTGTATGGCATTGAAGCTCGTTTGGAGGTTAGATAGCACAGTGTCCAAGGACGGGCCGGAAGTATATAGAATGGTGTCGTCTGCGTAGAGGTGGATCAGGGAATCGCCCGCAGCATGAGAAACATCATTGATATATACAGAGAAAAGAGTCGGCCCGAGAATTGAACCCTGTGGCACCCCCATAGAGACTGCCAGAGGACCGGACAGCATGCCCTCCGATTTGACACACTGAACTCTGTCTGCAAAGTAATTGGTGAACCAGGCAAGGCAGTCATCCGAAAAACCGAGGCTACTGAGTCTGCCGATAAGAATACGGTGATTGACAGAGTCGAAAGCCTTGGCAAGGTCTATGAAGACCGCTGCACAGTACTGTCTTTTATTGATGGCGGTTATGATATCGTTTAGTACCTTGAGCGTGGCTGAGGTACACCCGTGACCGGCTCGGAAACCAGATTGCACAGCGGAGAAGGTACGGTGGGATTCAAGATGGTCAGTGACCTGTTTGTTGACTTGGCTTTCGAAGACCTTAGATAGGCAGGGCAGGATGGATATAGGTCTGTAACAGTTTGGGTCCAGGGTGTCGCCCCCTTTGAAGAGGGGGATGACTGCGGCAGCTTTCCAATCCTTGGGGATCTCAGACGATATGAAAGAGAGGTTGAACAGGCTGGTAATAGGGGTTGCGACAATGGCGGCGGATAGTTTCAGGAATAGAGGGTCCAGATTGTCCAGCCCAGCTGATTTGTACGGGTCCAGGTTTTGCAGCTCTTTCAGGACATCTGCTATCTGGATTTGGGTAAAGGAGAACCTGGAGAGGCTTGGGCGAGTAGCTGCGGGGGGGGGGGGAGCTGTTGTCCGAGGTTGGAGTAGCCAGGCGGAAGGCATGGCCAGCCGTTGAGAAATGCTTGTTGAAGTTTTCGATAATCATGGATTTATCGGTGGTGACCATGTTACCTAGTCTCAGTGCAGTGGGCAGCTGGGAGGAGGTGCTCTTGTTCTCCATGGACTTCACAGTGTCCCAGAACTTTTTGGAGTTGGAGCTACAGGATGCAAACTTCTGCCTGAAGAAGTTGGCTTTAGCTTTCCTGACTGACTGTGTGTATTGGTTCCTGACTTCCCTGAACAGTTGCATATCGCGGGGACTATTCGATGTTAGCGCAGTCCGCCACAGGATGTTTTTGTGCTGGTCGAGGGCAGTCAGGTCTGGAGTGAACCAGGGGCTATATCTGTTTTTAGTTCTGCATTTTTTGAACGGAGCATGCTTATCTAAAATGGTGAGGAAGTTACTTTTAAAGAAAGACCAGGCATCCTCAACTGACGGGATGAGGTCAATGTCCTTCCAGGATACCCGGGCCAGGTCGATTAGAAAGGCCTGCTCACAGAAGTGTTTTAGGGAGCGTTTGACAGTGATGAGGGGTGGTCGTTTGACTAGACTAGAAGCCAGTGAAAAGACAAGTACAGACATTAGGCCCCGCTTTCACACACACACACACACACACACACACACACACACACACACACACACACACACACACACACACACACACACACACACACACACACACACACACACACACACACACACACACACACACACACACACACACACACACACACACACACCTACCTCAAAGATAGGGCTGTCTGTAATGCCATGGGATAATGGAATGTCAGCCTATTTCCTCTGCTCAAATCTCTACTTGTGCTCAATAGTCTAGGACTATTGACGACTATGTTGACTGTTGTAATGTGTTTCACTGATTCTATATTCATTCACTATATGGGTGCAATGCAGTTCTGATATCACAATATGTCTTGATTCTTGTATTCCTTGAAAGTTCATTTGTAGAGTATATCCATATATTTAGCATACCACTAAATGTTTTGTATATTTCTGGTGTACTTTTGCTGACCAAAACAAATCTGTTATCTGGCCTACTTGTTTCCATGATTTACTAACCTGTTATCTGGCCAATTTCTTACCCTGATTTATTGACCTGTTATCTGGCCTTCTTGTTTCCCTAATTTACTAACCTGTGATATTTCCATTACCAGAGGACTACTCTCTATCTCTTTTGTAGGCCTACAAGAAAATACTAGGTCTACAAGAAAATACCAAGTCTACTAGGTCTACAATAAAATATTAGGTCTACAAAAAAATACTAGGTCTACAAGAAAATATTAGGTCTACAAGAAAATACCAAGTCTACTAGGTCTACAATAAAATATTAGGTCTACAAAAAAATACTAGGTCTACAAGAAAATATTAGGTCTACAAGAAAATACCAAGTCTACTAGGCCTACAAGAAAATACTAGATCTACAAGAAAATACTAGGTCTACAAGAAAATACTAGGTCTACAACAAAATACCAAGTCTACTAGGTCTACAAGAAAATATTAGGTCTACAAGAAAATACTAGGCCTACAAGAAAATACCAAGTCTACTAGGTCTACAAGAAAATACTAGGCCTACAAGAAAATACCAAGTCTACTAGGTCTACAAGAAAATACTAGGTCTACAAGAAAATACTAGGTCTACAAGAAAATACTAGGTCTACAAGAAAATAATAGGTCTACAAGAAAATACTAAGTCTACTAGGTCTACAAGAAAATACTAGGTCTACTAGGTCTACAAGAAAATAATAGGTCTACAAGAAAAAACCAAGTCTACTAGGTCTACAAGAAAATACTAGGTCTACTAGGTCTACAAGAAAATACTAGGTCTACTAGGTCTACAAGAAAATACTAGGTCTACAAGAAAATACCAAGTCTACTAGGTCTACAAGAAAATACTAGGTCTACTAGGTCTACAAGAAAATACTAGGTCTACTAGGTCTATGAGAAAGTACTAGGTCTACTAGGTCTATGAGAAAATACTAGGTCTACTAGGTCTACAAGAAAATACTAGGTCTACTAGGCCTACAAGAAAATACTAGGTCTACTAGGTCTACAAGAAAATACTAGGTCTACTAGGTCTACAAGAAAATACTAGGTCTACTAGGTCTACAAGACAATACTAGGTCTACTAGGTCTACAAGAAAATACTAGGCCTACTAGGTCTACAAGAAAATACTAGGTCTACTAGGCCTACAAAAAAATACTCGGCCTACTAGGTCTACAATAAAATACTAGGTCTAGTAGGCCTACAAGAAAATACTAGGTCTACAAGAAAATACTAGGTCTACAAGAAAATACTAGGTCTACTAGGTCTACAAGAAAATACTAGGCCTACAAGAAAATACTAGGTCTACTAGGTCTACAAGAAAATACTAGGTCTACTAGGTCTACAAGAAAATACTAGGTCTACAAGAAAATACTAGGCCCACAAGAAAATACTAGGCCTACAAGAAAATACTAGGCCTACAAGAAAATACTAGGCCTACAAGAAAATACTATGTCTACTAGGTCTACAAGAAAATACTAGGCCTACAAGAAAATACTAGGCCTACAAGAAAATACTAGGTCTACTAGGTCTACAAGAAAATACTAGGTCTACAAGAAAATTCTAGGTCTACAAGAAAATACTAGGTCTACTAGGTCTACAAGAAAATACTAGGCCTACAAGAAAATACTAGGTCTACTAGGTCTACAAGAAAATACTAGGTCTACTGGGTCTACAAGAAAATACTAGGGCTACAAGAAAATTCTAGGTCTACAAGAAAATACTGGGTCTACTAGGTCTATGAGAAAATACTAGGTCTACTAGGTCTAAAAGAAAATTCCAAGTCTACTAGGTCTACAAGAAAATACTAGGTCTACAAGAAAATACTAGGTCTACAAGAAAATACTATGTCTACTATGTCTATGAGAAAATACTAGGTCTACTAGAAAATACTAAGTCTACAAGAAAATACTATGTCTACTATGTCTATGAGAAAATACTAGGTCTACTAGGCCTACAAGAAAATACTAGGTCTACAATAAAATACTAGGCCTACTAGGCCTACAAGAAAATACTAGGTCTACTAGGCCTACAATAAAATACTAGGTCTACAAGAAAATACTAGGCCTACTAGGCCTACAAGAAAATACTAGGTCTACTAGGTCTACAAGAAAATACTAGGTCTACTAGGCCTACAAGAAAATACTAGGTCTACAAGAAAATACTAGGCCTACTAGGCCTACAAGAAAATACTAGGCCTACAAGAAAATACTAGGTCTACTAGGTCTACAAGAAAATACTAGGTTTACAAGGAAATACTAGGTCTACTAGGTCTATAAGAAAATACTAGGCCTACAAGAAAATACTAGGCCTACAAGAAAATACTAGGTCTACAAGAAAATACTAGGTCTACTAGGTCTACAAGAAAATACTATGTCTACGAGAAAATACTAGGTCTACTAGGTCTACAAGAAAATACTAGGTCTACAAGAAAATACTACGTCTACTAGGTCTACAAGAAAATACTAGGTCTACAAGAAAATACTAGGTCTACTAGGTCTACAAGTAAATACTAGGTCTACTAGGTCTACAAGAAAATACTAGGTCTACAAGAAAATACCAAGTCTACTAGGTCTACAAGAAAATACTAGGTCTACTAGGTCTACAAGAAAATACTAGGTCTACTAGGTCTATGAGAAAGTACTAGGTCTACTAGGTCTATGAGAAAATACTAGGTCTACTAGGTCTACAAGAAAATACTAGGTCTACTAGGCCTACAAGAAAATACTAGGTCTACTAGGTCTACAAGAAAATACTAGGTCTACTAGGTCTACAAGAAAATACTAGGTCTACTAGGTCTACAAGAAAATACTAGGTCTACTAGGTCTACAAGAAAACACTAGGCCTACTAGGTCTACAAGAAAATACTAGGTCTACTAGGCCTACAAAAAAATACTCGTTCTACTAGGTCTACAATAAAATACTAGGTCTACTAGGCCTACAAGAAAATACTAGGTCTACAAGAAAATACTAGGTCTACTTGGTCTACAAGAAAATACTAGGTCTACAAGAAAATACTAGGTCTACAAGAAAATACTAGGCCCACAAGAAAATACTAGGCCTACAAGAAAATACTAGGCCTACAAGAAAATACTAGGCCTACAAGAAAATACTATGTCTACTAGGTCTACAAGAAAATACTAGGCCTACAAGAAAATACTAGGCCTACTAGAAAATACTAGGTCTACTAGGTCTACAAGAAAATACTAGGTCTACAAGAAAATACTAGGTCTACAAGAAAATACTAGGTCTACAAGAAAATACTAGGACTACTAGGTCTACAAGAAAATACTATGTCTACGAGAAAATACTAGGTCTACTAGGTCTACAAGAAAATACTAGGTCTACAAGAAAATACTAAGTCTACTAGGTCTACAAGAAAATACTAGGTCTACAAGAAAATACTAGGTCTACAAGAAAATACTAGGTCTACTAGGTCTACAAGTAAATACTAGGTCTACTAGGTCTACAAGAAAATACTAGGTCTACAAGAAAATACCAAGTCTACTAGGTCTACAAGAAAATACTAGGTCTACTAGGTCTACAAGAAAATACTAGGTCTACTAGGTCTATGAGAAAGTACTAGGTCTACTAGGTCTATGAGAAAATACTAGGTCTACTAGGTCTACAAGAAAATACTAGGTCTACTAGGCCTACAAGAAAATACTAGGTCTACTAGGTCTACAAGAAAATACTAGGTCTACTAGGTCTACAAGAAAATACTAGGTCTACTAGGTCTACAAGAAAATACTAGGTCTACTAGGTCTACAAGAAAACACTAGGCCTACTAGGTCTACAAGAAAATACTAGGTCTACTAGGCCTACAAAAAAATACTCGTTCTACTAGGTCTACAATAAAATACTAGGTCTACTAGGCCTACAAGAAAATACTAGGTCTACAAGAAAATACTAGGTCTACTTGGTCTACAAGAAAATACTAGGTCTACAAGAAAATACTAGGTCTACAAGAAAATACTAGGCCCACAAGAAAATACTAGGCCTACAAGAAAATACTAGGCCTACAAGAAAATACTAGGCCTACAAGAAAATACTATGTCTACTAGGTCTACAAGAAAATACTAGGCCTACAAGAAAATACTAGGCCTACTAGAAAATACTAGGTCTACTAGGTCTACAAGAAAATACTAGGTCTACAAGAAAATACTAGGTCTACAAGAAAATACTAGGTCTACAAGAAAATACTAGGACTACTAGGTCTACAAGAAAATACTATGTCTACGAGAAAATACTAGGTCTACTAGGTCTACAAGAAAATACTAGGTCTACAAGAAAATACTAAGTCTACTAGGTCTACAAGAAAATACTAGGTCTACAAGAAAATACTAGGTCTACTAGGTCTACAAGAAAATACTAGGTCTACTAGGTCTACAAGAAAATACTAGGTCTACAAGAAAATACCAAGTCTACTAGGTCTACAAGAAAATACTAGGTCTACTAGGTCTACAAGAAAATACTAGGTCTACTAGGTCTATGAGAAAGTACTAGGTCTACTAGGTCTATGAGAAAATACTAGGTCTACTAGGTCTACAAGAAAATACTAGGTCTACTAGGCCTACAAGAAAATACTAGGTCTACTAGGTCTACAAGAAAATACTAGGTCTACTAGGTCTACAAGAAAATACTAGGTCTACTAGGTCTACAAGAAAATACTAGGTCTACTAGGTCTACAAGAAAATACTAGGTCTACTAGGTCTACAAGAAAATACTAGGCCTACTAGGTCTACAAGAAAATACTAGGTCTACTAGGCCTACAAAAAAATACTCGGCCTACTAGGTCTACAATAAAATACTAGGTCTACTAGGCCTACAAGAAAATACTAGGTCTACTTGGTCTACAAGAAAATACTAGGTCTACAAGAAAATACTAGGTCTACAAGAAAATACTAGGCCCACAAGAAAATACTAGGCCTACAAGAAAATACTAGGCCTACAAGAAAATACTAGGCCTACAAGAAAATACTATGTCTACTAGGTCTACAAGAAAATACTAGGCCTACAAGAAAATACTAGGCCTACAAGAAAATACTAGGTCTACTAGGTCTACAAGAAAATACTAGGTCTACAAGAAAATACTAGGTCTACAAGAAAATACTAGGTCTACTAGGTCTACAAGAAAATACTAGGCCTACAAGAAAATACTAGGTCTACTAGGTCTACAATAAAATACTAGGTCTACTAGGTCTACAAGAAAATACTAGGGCTACAAGAAAATTCTAGGTCTACAAGAAAATACTAGGTCTACTAGGTCTACAAGAAAATACTAGGTCTACAAGAAAATACTAGGTCTACTAGGTCTACAAGAAAATACTCGGCCTACTAGGTCTACAAGAAAATACTAGGTCTACTAGGTCTACAAGAAAATACTAGGTCTACTAGGTCTACAAGAAAATACTAGGTCTACTAGGCCTACAACAAAATACTCGCCCTACTAGGTCTACAAGAAAATACTAGGTCTACTAGGTCTACAAGAAAATACTAGGTCTACTAGGTCTACAAGAAAATACTAGGTCTACTAGGTCTACAAGAAAATACTAGGTCTACTAGGTCTACAAGAAAATACTAGGTCTACTAGGCCTACAACAAAATACTTGGCCTACTAGGTCTACAAGAAAATACTAGGTCTACTAGGTCTACAAGAAAATACTAGGTCTACTATGTCTACAAGAAAATACTATGTCTACTAGGTCTACAAGAAAATACTAGGTCTACAAGAAAATACTAGGTCTACTAGGTCTACAAGAAAATACTAGGTCTACTAGGCCTACAAGAAAATACTAGGTCTACAAGAAAATACTAGGTCTACTAGGTCTACAAGAAAATACTAGGTCTACTATGTCTACAAGAAAATACTAGGTCTACTAGGTCTACAAGAAAATACTAGGTCTACAAGAAAATACTAGGTCTACTATGTCTACAAGAAAATACTAGGTCTACTAGGCCTACAAGAAAATACTAGGTCTACAAGAAAATACTTGGCCTACAAGAATATACTTGTACTAGAAAATACTCTTGATTCCTTCTAAAAAAGGCAGTGTAGTTGGTATCTCTTCCCCTTGTTAGTGTTCACTCGCCCCATAACCCACCTCACAACGTTAATCATTAATTGAATAACTCATCATTCCTCAAATACAGATATATTTCAGTATTACAGGAATACAGATTCACCTTCCCTCCCTCTCTTCATCCCTCTCCTCCTCCCCTGACTCCCTCGCTCCTCCCTCCCTCCCTCCCTCCCCAACTCCCTCGATTCATAAAATAAGTCTCAGGCTGCTTTGAGAGGGTGTGATGTGCTCACGATAACACGCTCTGTCAACTGAGCTGCTCTTCATCTTCCTCTGTTTCTTCCTCTGTTTCCCAATACAAAGCATTGTCTCACTCTCACCTCAGTCAGTTATTTTATTGTTTGACAGAAGAGACAGTTTTTTGTCTTTGCTTGTCATATCCACTTGGATATGTCATTGATTACTCAATATCAGTGGACTTTTGAACTTTCCTGAGACAGTTGAAACATTTGATGTGGGTGGTTTGGCACTCCTTCTTCGCTCCTTTGGTCTTCATCTGTCTCTCTCAAATGTCTCTTTCTGTCTCCCTCTCTCTCTTCAACAACTATGAGATCAAGTTGCTTTTCATCCCTCCATCTCTTTACTCAATTGACCTCTCTCTCTGTCTGCTTCTTTCTCTCTCTGTCCCCTTCCCTCTCTCTACCTCCCTCCCTCACGTCATCTCTCCTTCTTTCTCTCTCTGTCCCCTTCCCTCCCTCTACCTCCCTCCCTCACATCATCTCTCCTTCTTTCTCTCTCTGTCCCCTTCCTTCCCTCTACCTCCCTCCCTCACTTCATCTCTCCTTCTTTCTCTCTCTGTCTGCTTCTTTCTCTCTCTGTCCCCTTCCCTCCCTCTACCTCCCTCCCTCACGTCATCTCTCCTTCTTTCTCTCTCTGTCATTTTCTCTGCTCCCTCTTTCCATCTCACCCTCTTTCTCCACCATTTCATCTTGTTGTATATGTACACATGCTGTGCCTTAATTGAGGGGCTCCTGGTTCCAACCAGTGTCAACAGTGATCCAGACATCATTACATACTATAAGTGTGGATGAAAACACTCCATCTAAGGTGTAATGCATCCAATGTTCCTACATACACAACATGGTCACACACACACACACACACACACACACACACACACACACACACACACACACACACACACACACACACACACACACACACACACACACACACACACACACACACACACACACACACACACACACACATTCCACTCCTGTCTCAAGGTTCACAGGTACAGTATACAGTTGAAATACAAGTTGTACCATGCTGCATGTGCGCCAATAATTTTGTTTGGTTGTGTTTGGACTTAGGGCTGCAGTAAAATAAACTGGTTTGGAGTTTTAGTCTGGTTTGGGGTTTCGAGTTTTAGCTTTGCACTAGCCTGGATCACATGTGACTTACACTCATTTCTGGGAGGCAAAGATGTTGCCAAAACCATAATGATACATGATCATCTCAAGTCTATCAGATAATATATCATTCAGTGTGTGTGTGTGTGTGTGTGTGTGTGTGTGTGTGTGTGTGTGTGTGTGTGTGTGTGTGTGTGTGTGTGTGTGTGTGTGTGTGTGTGTGTGTGTGTGTTGTGAGGCGGGAGGGGTGGGGAGGTAACTTTCAGCCAGTCAGCAGTAACATAATCTTTCTCTGCAGAGCCACTGCACTCCAGAGGAAACTTCAACTGAGCCCTGTTCCCAGGAACACACACACATGTAAACACATGTACAAACACACCCACACACTGTCATCCTCCTCTAGGATAGTTTATGGTCACTGATGCAGAGGCGGCAAGTCAGCACATATGACGTGTCTGTGTCTGTAAGATATAACTGGCCTCAGATCAGCTTTCAGAGGCATATTGGGGAAGAAAACACTAGTGCCTCTGTACAGAATCATAGTCTTTTAGACGGTGTTTCATTCATTGTCCCAATGTGTGGTTATGTTGCATATTACTGTAGTGACTGTAACACAATTTAAAATGCCTACAATAATATTGCAGTATGTCTCTGTATGTATACTGAGTGTACAAAACTTTAAGAACACCTTCCTAATATTGAGTTGCACCCCCTTTTGCTCTCAGAACAGCCTCAATTTGTCGGGGCCTGGTGTCAAAAGCATTCCACCGGGATGCTGGCCCATGTTGACTCCAATGCTTCCCATGTGTTGTTTCAAGTCTAGATGTCCCTTGGGTGGTGGACCATTCTTGATACACACGGGAAACTGCTGAGCATGAAAAAAACAGTTGTCGTTTTTGACACACTCAAACCGGTGCGCCTGGCACCTATTACTATACCCTGTTCAAAGGCACTTAAATCTTTTGTCTGGCCAATTCACCCTCTGAATGGCACACATACACAATCCATGTCTCAAGTAGAGATATAATCCCGAAAGTCACTGTGTGTGTAGGTTAGTTACAGTTTTTTTTACATTGTGAAAAACATTGTGTAATGCTACCTGTTGTTAGTGTTGTTTAGGTCGTTGTTTTATGAGTGACAACGTGTGCTTGTTGGGTGACAACCTTTGCTAGTGTTATGGAAGAACGAGTTGATTTGAGACATGTTTGAAGTGTTTGTAGTTTTAGGGCATTTTGAATGTGCTGCTGTGCCAAGCTGAAAGTTAGTTAGGAGAACTGTGTGAAGAGTTTTGAAAAAGTGACCAAAGTAATTAGAAATGGGTCCTAGCGATTGTAAAAATAACTATAATAACCCGTCAGTGAAAAGGATCTAGGATCATCTTCCCATCCCCAAATCCTAACTTCATCCATTAGTTTGGAAAATGCAAAACTGACCCAAGATCAGGATCTATGGGCAACTTAACCCTACTCTGTTGACAACCTAGCAAAATAGATAACCTAAGGTCACATAAGGTCACAGCAACTTCAAGGTCAGATAAGGAAACTGTGAGCACTGTAGTTACTAGGCTACATCATTTATTGGTTTTACCAATCAGGTGGATGTCTGCTGAGCCACCATTTTGGTTCTTGGGACACATGATTCATCTAACATAACCCACTTACCTCTCAGAGTGAGTGTAAACAGTAGTTGAAGCGAGCCTGTGTGTCTGCAGTACTTGGGTGGAAAGAGCATTTCATGTGGGGCAGTGGAGAAGGAACAATAGGACCGTGTTCGTTTTATGAAGAACAGGACCGTGTTCATTTTACGGGCATGCAACCCACAATATTTTGTTTTTAATTGTGAAGGAAAACAGAAATTAGCGTTTCTTATCAGACAAGTCTGTTTAGTCCCTCCCTTCCTGTTTGAGTAGGGTTTCCTCTGTTTGGCTACATGCAGGACCATTCATCCACTAGGTTTATATTTCTATGAGTTTACCAGTCAAGTTGCCATGGTCAGAGGTGCTGCACCCATTCTAGTGATTCTATTTCTATGCATCTGTAACAGTATAGACTTTTACATCCGTCCCCTCGCCCCGACCTGGGCGTGAACCAGGGACGCTCTGCACACGTCAACATTGAAACGATTGAAACGCCACTAGAGTGCACCACCGCTAACTAGCAAGCCATTTCACATCGGCTACACATCCACCCCAGCCAGTCACATGGATGGATGGAAATAAACTAGGGAAGAACATCAAAACCCTAATTGCTGATTTCCTCTCTCCAATGCAGTCTATTGTTTTTCAAGTGCTAGCCTGGTCCCAGATCTATTTGTGTTGCCAACAACAAACCTATAAATAAGCTAATGTTATCTCCCACGGTTATTACGGCTTCCGGATTTGGATTCATTTCTGTATCGGTTCTCTGGTTCTACTAAGGCCTTTCTCTCTCTACTATCTCCTTCCCCTCTCATCTTGGTTAGATTCACCTGCCCAGATCTATCAGAATCCCTGCAAACAAAGAGTAGAAGATGAGCAGAGGAAGTCACGTAGGACTACTGAGGTACAACCCAAGTCTCCCCAGCCATCCCTCTGGAGAAGAGGATTGAGATGCAGCCCAATAGGTTTCTCTGTACTGTGTAAGAGTATAGGACATGAGTAGAGGAAGCCACTAAGGAGTATTTAGACACATACCAAATCTCCCCAGCTGTCTGAGAGGATTGAGAATGAAATACAGCCTAATATATTGAACAAAAATGTAAATGCAACATGTAAAGTGTTGGTCCCAAGTTTCAATGAGCTGAAATAAAAAATCCCAGAAATGTTAAATACGCACAAAAAGCTTATTCCCTGTTAGTTACCATTTCTGTCTTAACAATATATTCATCCACCTGACAGGTGTGGCATGTCAAGAAGCTGATTAAAGAGAATGATCATTACACAGGTGCTGGGGACAATAAAAGGTCACTCTAAAATGAGCAGTTTTGTCACACAGCACAATGTCACAGATGTCTCAAGTTTAGAGGAAGCTTGCAATTGGCATGCTGACTGCAGGAATGTCCAACAGAGCTGTTGCCAGATAATTTTATGTTAATTTCTCTACCATAAGCCGCCTCCAACGTCATTTTAGAGAATTTGGCAGTACGTCCAACCGGCGCAGAAGGGTATTTCTGTCTGTAATAAAGCCCTTTTGTTTGGAAAAACTCATTCTGATTGGCTGGGCCTCGCTCTCCAGTGGGTGGGCCTATGCCCTCCCATGGCAGTGTCCCTGCCCAGTGACATCGGCAGATGTCTAATCCATAAATTAGAGCCTAATGAATTTATTTCAATTGATTGATTTCCTTCTACTAAATCTTTGAAATTCTTAAATGTTGCACAAATTGTTGAATGTTGCACAGATTACTGTGTTACTGTGTTGTCTAAGGGTATATGAGATGAGGAGAGGAAGCCACATCTCAGAGATACACTTCAAGTCTCCCCCTTCATCCCTGTGGAAATGAGGTTTGAGATACACCTCAAGTCTCCCCCTTCATCCCTGTGGAAATTAGGTTTGAGATACACCCCAAATCTCCCCCTTCATCCCTGTGGAAAGAGGATTGAGATACACCCCAAATCTCCCCCTTCATCCCTGTGGAAAGAGGATTGAGATACATCCTAATAGGTTTCTCTGTGCTGTCTGAATACCAGAATCCCCTTGCCTGTCTTAGGCCCAGGAAGCCAGACTCTGGTAATGAGCAGAGATTAGCTTCTCTCCCTGAGCTGTTTACCGATGACATACAACACACTGTTCCTGACAACTCTGATCCAGAGTCAGTTTTCCCCTCATTACATGTCACAGCATCTCTCTGACCACACTTATCTACTGATCTGAAATCAGACAATATCACGTCACATCTAACAACTGGAATAAGAATAATATAATAATTCTATCACTGTAGACACCTCATAGTAAATAGACCTAAAATATTTAATACGTTACTCAGCATTTCCAGCGTTACTACTGTTACCTTGGCAACAGCCTGATCACCAGAGAGGATAGATAGGTCTTTACCCCCCCGGAAACACAGAACCTAATCATCTACAGTGTCAGTTTGATGAATACCTGCGTCTCCTGCCGCCACCGCCGCTGCCGAGGAGAGACGGAGAGGAGAATGGAATTACTTTCTCTTGTGTGCTGCATTAAAGAAACATGGGACACATCTCAATTGGCACCTTATGCCCTATTTGGTGCACTACTTTCGACCAGGGCCTATAGGGAATAGGGTGCTCTTTGGGACACAGAATGCTCTTTCTTCCCTCCAGACTTCATTTTTTTGTGGGGGACTGAGTGTTTTGGAGCTCTTGGAATTGTTCACTTTTTTTGTACGAGGCCAGCTGTCCGCCATGGTTTGGTTTCACTCCATCTGAGACGGCCATCTTGACAGATTACATCCATCTCGTTACTAACGCCCACTCTACACCTGCTGCTCTCAATGTGTGTGTGTGTTTGTCTACACTCTTTGGCAGTGTGGGATTGAGTGAGTGTGAAGGTGCTGTGAATGTGCTTGTTGAGTCTTGATTAGAGTGGGAAATGTGTGTCTTTAGTTGGAGGGTGTGCGACTTCATATGTGTGTGTGTTTGTGCTTGAGTGTCTGTACAGTGTGTTTATTAGGATCCTCATTATCTGTAGCAGAAGCAGCAGCTATTCTTCCTGGGGTCCACAAAAACACTAAACATTACAAAGTAACAAAACTCTGATAGACAAGGACAGTCACACACATTTAAAAATCAATGATTTATAAGCAACACAACTAAAAGTATATGTGTATACGTGTGTGTACGTGTGTGTGTGTGTGTATGTGTATGTGTGTGTGTGTGTGTGTGTGTGTGTGTGTGTGTGTGTGTGTGTGTGTGTATACACGTGTGTGTGTGTATGTGTGTGTGTACGTGTGTGTGTGTGTGTGTGTATGTGTGTGTGTGTGTGTGTGTGTGTGTGTGTGTGTGTGTGTGTGTGTGTGTGTGTGTGTGTGTGTGTATACGTGTGTGTGTGTATACGTGTGTATGTGTGTGTGTGTGTGTGTGTACGTATGTTTGTGTGTGTGTGTCCCCTCACAGTCCCCTCTGTTCCATGAGATGTTGTTTAATCCACGTTTAAAGGTTATTTTGCTGTTTGCTGAGTAAATGGATATGGAAGATAGTTCCATGTGATCATGTCTCTGTATAATACTGTATGTAACCATCATGTCTCTGTATAATACTGTATGTAACCATCATGTCTCTATATAATACTGTATGTAACCATCATGTCTCTGTATAATACTGTACCTAACCATCATGTCTCTGTATAATACTGTATGTAACCATCATGTCTCTGTATAATACTGTATGTAACCATCATGTCTCTGTATAATACTGTATGTAACCATCATGTCTCTGTATAATACTGTACCTAACTATCATGTCTCTGTATAATACTGTACCTAACCATCATGTCTCTGTGTAATACTGTACGTAACCATCATGTCTCTGTATAATACTGTATGTAACCATCATGTGTAATACTGTATGTAACCATCATGTCTCTGTATAATACTGTACCTAACTATCATGTCTCTGTATAATACTGTATGTAACCATCATGTCTCTGTATAATACTGTATGTAACCATCATGTCTCTGTATAATACTGTATGTAACCATCATGTCTCTGTATAATACTGTATGTAACCATCATGTCTCTGTATAATACTGTATGTAACCATCATGTCTCTGTATAATACTGTACCTAACCATCATGTCTCTGTGTAATACTGTACGTAACCATCATGTCTCTGTATAATACTGTATGTAACTATCATGTGTAATACTGTACGTAACCATCATGTCTCTGTATAATACTGTATGTAACCATCATGTCTCTGTATAATACTGTATGTAACCATCATGTCTCTGTATAATACTGTATGTAACCATCATGTCTCTGTATAATACTGTATGTAACCATCATGTCTCTGTATTATACTGTACGTAACCATCATGTCTCTGTATAATACTGTACCTAACCATCATGTCTCTGTATAATACTGTATGTAACCATCATGTCTCTGTATAATACTGTATGTAACCATCATGTCTCTGTATAATACTGTATGTAACCATCATGTCTCTGTATAATACTGTACCTAACCATCATGTGTCTGTATAATACTGTACCTAACCATCATGTCTCTGTATAATACTGTATGTACGTAACCATCATGTCTCTATATAATACTGTATGTAACCATCATGTCTCTGTATAATACTGTATGTAACCATCATGTCTCTGTATAATACTGTATGTAACCATCATGTCTCTGTATAATACTGTATGTAACCATCATGTCTCTGTATAATACTGTATGTAACCATCATGTCTCTGTATAATACTGTACCTAACCATCATGTCTCTGTATAATACTGTATGTAACCATCATGTCTCTGTATAATACTGTATGTAACCATCATGTCTC
This sequence comes from Oncorhynchus mykiss, assembly GCF_013265735.2. Lineage (NCBI taxonomy): Eukaryota > Metazoa > Chordata > Actinopteri > Salmoniformes > Salmonidae > Oncorhynchus > Oncorhynchus mykiss. The sequence goes on from NC_048585.1 coordinate 16,214,337, forward strand.
TGTATAATACTGTATGTACATAACCATCATGTCTCTGTATAATACTGTACCTAACCATCATGTCTCTGTATAATACTGTATGTAACCATCATGTCTCTGTATAATACTGTACCTAACCATCATGTGTAGTACTGTATGTAACCATCATGTCTCTGTATAATACTGTACCTAACCATCATGTCTCTGTATAATACTGTACCTAACCATCATGTCTCTGTATAATACTGTACCTAACCATCATGTCTCTGTATAATACTGTATGTAACCATCATGTCTCTGTATAATACTGTACCTAACCATCATGTGTAGTACTGTATGTAACCATCATGTCTCTGTATAATACTGTACCTAACCATCATGTCTCTGTATAATACTGTACCTAACCATCATGTCTCTGTATAATACTGTACCTAACCATCATGTCTCTGTATAATACTGTATGTAACCATCATGTGTAGTACTGTATGTAACCATCATGTGTAATACTGTATGTAACCTCATCATGTCTCTGTATAATACTGTATGTAACCATCATGTCTCTGTATAATACTGTATGTAACCATCATGTCTCTGTATAATACTGTATGTAACCATCATGTCTCTGTATAATACTGTATGTAACCATCATGTCTCTGTATAATACTGTATGTAACCATCATGTCTCTGTATAATACTGTATGTACATAACCATCATGTCTCTGTGTAATACTGTATGTACATAACCATCATGTCTCTGTGTAATACTGTATGTACTTAACCATCATGTCTCTATATAATACTGTATGTAACCATCATGTGTAATACTGTATGTAACCATCATGTGTAATACTGTATGTAGCCATCATGTCTCTGTATAATACTGTACGTTGCCATGAATTTGTTTTGGACTTGGGGACTGGGAGGAGACCCCTGGTGGCATGTCTTGGGGACTGTAAAGAGACCCCTGGCGGCATGTCTTGTTGGGTATGTATAGGTGTCTGAGCTGAATGTTATACAGTCAGTCTCTCTCTCTCCGTGCTGTGACCTTGCCTCTAGCAGGACATGAGGAAAAGCTATAAATATCCTGTTGGAACAGACCTGGCTCACACCAGGCCCCATGACACGCACATCCCGCTGGGGAGGATAGGGAACAAGAGAGGGAGGGGAGTAAGGGAGAGAGTTTAGAAGGGAAAGAACAACATGGCATGGATCCCATGTCTTCTCTAACAGTGGAGGAGAGGAGCAGAGAGAAAGCGAGAGAGACCGGATATAGACTTGGGAGGATGGGAGCAGGAAATAAGGAGGAAAAAATAAGAGAGAGACAGAGAGCCACAGCGAGGAACAGAGTGACAGAGAGAGACATAGAGAGACAGAGACAGAGAGACAAAGACACAGAGAGAGAGAGAGACAGACAGACACACAGAGACATAGAGAGAGAGACAAAGACAGACAGAGAGACCCATAGAAATACAGAGACATAGAGACATAGAGAGAGAGACAGAGCGATATAGAGAGGGAGACAGAGAGATATATAGAGAGAGACAGAGAGATATATAGAGAGAGACAGAGCGATATAGAGAGGGAGACAGAGAGATATAGAGAGACAGAGAGCCAGAGACAGAGAGATATAGAGAGAGACAGAGATATAGAGAGCGATAGAGAGAGAGAGTGAGAGAGACAGAGAGAGAGAGACAGACAGAGAGACAAACAGAGAGAGAAAGACAGAGACAGACAGAGAAATATAGAGAGAGAGACAGAGAGAGCGAGAGACAGACAGAGAGACAGAGAGAGACACAGAGAGAGACAGAGAAAGAGAGAAAGAGAGAGAGAGAAAGATGGAGAGAGAAAGAGAGAGATAAATAGGGAGACAGACACAGAGAGACACAGAGAGAGAGAGATAGAGAGAGACAGAGAGAGACTGAGAGACAAAGAGAGATATAGAATATAATAAAAGAGTTCAGATTGCATCTGTACTGAACAACAGGAAATCAGCTTAAAGTGTTCACACACACCGGGACATTCCTTGTTTTAATTGGATTGGATTTGGTCTCTGCAGTTGGCTGTCACAGACTGTTGGAGCGTCTAAATGATCAGCTGTGTACTGACTGTATTAGCAAGCTGCAGTGTCTTTGTAACATCATCTCACAGTGACAGCAGACAAGCTTTAACACATACAGCAGAGTTGTTTAAACACTTTGGTATCTACTGTATCATATCTGATGCTAATGTATTATTCCCATTGATGTTGGAGGGGTGACAGTTTCAGATAGAGAGGAGTGGTTTTAGACAGCCGTCTGGTGACAGCCTGTATCTAAGTGTTGGTAGTCAGTGGGATGGAGCATGGCAGTTGGGAGTAGAAGACACATGTTTTAAAACAAAAACGTTTTTATTCTATTCTTGTCTATTCTACTTGGAAAGACCACTTGCTGTCAACTTGGAAAGGTCTATAGAGGATTGGTGTCAACTTGGAAAGGTCTATAGAGGATTGGTGTCAACTTGGAAAGGACTATAGAGGATTGGTGACAACTTGGAAAGGACTATAGAGGATTGGTGTCAACTTGGAAAGGACTATAGAGGATTGGTGACAACTTGGAAAGGACTATAGAGGATTGGTGACAACTTGGAAAGGTCCATAGAGGATTGGTGACAACTTGGAAAGGACTATAGAGGATTGGTGACAACTTGGAAAGGACTATAGAGGATTGGTGTCAACTTGGAAAGGACTATAGAGGATTGGTGTCAACTTGGAAAGGTCTATAGAGGATTGGTGTCAACTTGGAAAGGTCTATAGAGGATTGGTGTCAACTTGGAAAGGACTATAGAGGATTGGTGACAACTTGGAAAGGACTATAGAGGATTGGTGACAACTTGGAAAGGTCCATAGAGGATTGGTGACAACTTGGAAAGGACTATAGAGGATTGGTGACAACTTGGAAAGGACTATAGAGGATTGGTGTCAACTTGGAAAGGACTATAGAGGATTGGTGTCAACTTGGAAAGGTCTATAGAGGATTGGTGACAACTTGGAAAGGACTATAGAGGATTGGTGACAACTTGGAAAGGACTATAGAGGATTGCTGCCTCTCATACAGGGCAGGGGAGGATATAATATATTCTGCTCTGGTTTCTGTCACAGTCAGTACATGTCATCATCATCATCATCATCCATCATCATCCTCATCTACATGTTACGTCAGAAGATCACTCCATCCTCTCTGTGAACTTCACACCTCCTTCCATCTCACACTTTGCCCCGATTCATATTCACCCCTACATGAAATCCCCACAACCATGCTACATTCAACTAGCGGCACTAGAGTAGATGAACTGTGGTGATGGATGTTAGCCTGGTCCCAGATCAGTTTGTGCCGTCTCACCAACTAATGACCATAGGAGTTGGCAAGACAGCACAACCAGATCTGGGACCAGGCTAACATCCAACATGTCAGTTAAACCGTCCTAGTGTTGTATATGAATCTAATTATTGCATTTCCACGTCACCTTGCTTATTGGAGTGGAAAATAAGTCTGAATTGAAAACAGCTGTATCACTGTGTCTTTAAGGTCCCTCCAACAAAGTCATTCCAATGACATTGTCTGTCTTCTGGTAACTGAATAGGCCATTTTTCCATACAGTCTGTCTTCTGGTAACTGAATAGGCCACTTCTCCATACAGTCTGTCTTCTGGTAACTGAATAGGCCACTTCTCCATACAGTCTGTCTTCTGGTAACTGAATAGGCCACTTTTCCATACAGTCTGTCTTCTGGTAACTGAATAGGTCACTTTTCCATACAGTCTGTCTTCTGGTAACTGAATAGGCCACTTCTCCATACAGTCTGTCTTCTGGTAACTGAATAGGCCACTTCTCCATACAGTCTGTCTTCTGGTAACTGAATAGGCCACTTTTCCACACAGTCTGTCTTCTGGTAACTGAATAGGCCACTTCTCCATACAGTCTGTCTTCTGGTAACTGAATAGGCCACTTCTCCATACAGTCTGTCTGTCTTCTGGTAACTGAATAGGTCACTTCTCTATACAGTTTGTCTTCTGGTAACTGAATAGGCCACTTCTCCATACAATCTATCTGTCTTCTGGTAACTGAATAGGCCACTTCTCCATACAATCTGTCTGTCTTCTGGTAACTGAATAGGCCACTTTTCCATGCAGTCTGTCTTCTGGTAACTGAATAGGCCACTTTTCCATACAGTCTGTCTTCTGGTAACTGAATAGGTCACTTTTCCATACAATATGTCTGTCGTCTGGTTACTGAATAGGCCACTTTTCCATACAATATGTCTTCTGGTAACTGAATAGGCCACTTCTCCATACAGTCTGTCTTCTGGTAACTGAATAGGTCACTTTTCCATACAGTATGTCTGTCTTCTGGTAACTGAATAGGTCACTTTTCCATACAATATGTCTTCTGGTAACTGAATAGGCCACTTCTCCATACAATCTGTCTGTCGTCTGGTTACTGAATAGGCCACTTTTCCATACAATATGTCTTCTGGTAACTGAATAGGCCACTTCTCCATACAATCTGTCTGTCGTCTGGTAACTGAATAGGCCACTTTTCCATACAGTTTGTCTTCTGGTAACTGAATAGGTCACTTTTCCATACAATCTGTCTGTCTTCTGGTTACTGAATAGGCCACTTTTCCATACAGTCTGTCTTCTGGTTACTGAATAGGCCACTTTTCCATACAGTCTGTCTTCTGGTTACTGAATAGGCCACTTTTCCATACAGTCTGTCTGTCTTCTGGTAACTGAATAGGTCACTTTTCCATACAATATGTCTTCTGGTAACTGAATAGGCCACTTTTCCATACAGTCTGTCTTCTGGTAACTGAATAGGCCACTTTTCCATACAATCTGTCTGTCTTCTGGTAACTGAATAGGCCACTTTTCCATACAGTCTGTCTTCTGGTAACTGAATAGGCCACTTTTCCATACAGTCTGTCTGTCTTCTGGTAACTGAATAGGCCACTTTTCCATACAATATGTCTTCTGGTAACTGAATAGGCCACTTCTCCATACAATCTGTCTGTCGTCTGGTTACTGAACAGGCCACTTTTCCATACAGTCTGTCTTCTGGTTACTGAATAGGCCACTTTTCCATACAGTCTGTCTTCTGGTTACTGAATAGGCCACTTTTCCATACAGTCTGTCTTCTGGTAACTGAATAGGCCACTTTTCCATACAGTCTGTCTGTCTTCTGGTAACTGAATAGGTCACTTTTCCATACAATATGTCTTCTGGTAACTGAATAGGCCACTTCTCCATACAATCTGTCTGTCGTCTGGTTACTGAATAGGCCACTTTTCCATACAATCTGTCTGTCTTCTGGTAACTGAATAGGCCACTTTTCCATACAGTCTGTCTTCTGGTAACTGAATAGGCCACTTTTCCATACAGTCTGTCTGTCTTCTGGTAACTGAATAGGCCACTTTTCCATACAGTCTGTCTTCTGGTAACTGAATAGGTCACTTCTCCATACAATCTGTCTGTCTTCTGGTAACTGAATAGGCCACTTTTCCATACAGTCTGTCTTCTGGTTACTGAATAGGCCACTTCTCCATACAGTCTGTCTGTCTTCTGGTAACTGAATAGGCCACTTTTCCATACAGTCTGTCTTCTGGTAACTGAATAGGTCACTTCTCCATACAATCTGTCTGTCTTCTGGTTACTGAATAGGCCATTTTCCATACAATCTGTCTTCTGGTAACTGAATAGGCCACTTTTCCATACAGTCTGTCTGTCTTCTGGTAACTGAATAGGTCACTTTTCCATACAATCTGTCTGTCTTCTGGTAACTGAATAGACCACTTCTCCATACAATCTGTCTGTCTTCTGGTAACTGAATAGGTCACTTCTCCATACAGTCTGTCTGTCTTCTGGTAACTGAATAAGCCACTTCTCCATACAATCTGTCTGTCTTCTGGTAACTGAATAGGCCACTTCTCCATACAATCTGTCTGTCTTCTGGTAACTGAATAGGCCACTTCTCCATACAGTCTGTCTTCTGGTAACTGAATAGGCCACTTCTCCAAACAATCTGTCTGTCTTCTGGTAACTGAATAGGTCACTTCTCCATACAGTCTGTCTGTCTTCTGGTAACTGAATAAGCCACTTCTCCATACAATCTGTCTGTCTTCTGGTAACTGAATAGGCCACTTTTCCATACAGTCTGTCTGTCTTCTGGTAACTGAATAGGCCACTTTTCCATACAATATGTCTGTCTTCTGGTAACTGAATAGGCCACTTTTCCATACAGTCTGTCTTCTGGTAACTGAATAGGCAACTTCTCCATACAATCTGTCTGTCTTCTGGTAACTGAATAGGCCACTTTTCCATACAGTCTGTCTTCTGGTAACTGAATAGGCCACTTCTCCATACAGTCTGTCTGTCTTCTGGTAACTGAATAGGTCACTTCTCCATACAATCTGTCTGTCTTCTGGTAACTGAATAGGCCACTTTTCCATACAGTCTGTCTTCTGGTTACTGAATAGGCCACTTCTCCATACAGTCTGTCTGTCTTCTGGTAACTGAATAGGCCACTTTTCCATACAGTCTGTCTTCTGGTAACTGAATAGGTCACTTCTCCATACAATATGTCTGTCTTCTGGTTACTGAATAGGCCACTTTTCCATACAATCTGTCTTCTGGTAACTGAATAGGCCACTTTTCCATACAGTCTGTCTGTCTTCTGGTAACTGAATAGGTCACTTTTCCATACAATCTGTCTGTCTTCTGGTAACTGAATAGGTCACTTTTCCATACAGTCTGTCTTCTGGTAACTGAATAGGCCACTTCTCCATACAATCTGTCTGTCTTCTGGTAACTGAATAGGTCACTTCTCCATACAGTCTGTCTGTCTTCTGGTAACTGAATAGGCCACTTCTCCATACAGTCTGTCTTTTGGTAACTGAATAGGCCACTTCTCCAAACAATCTGTCTGTCTTCTGGTAACTGAATAGGTCACTTCTCCATACAGTCTGTCTGTCTTCTGGTAACTGAATTAGGCACTTCTCCATACAATCTGTCTGTCTTCTGGTAACTGAATAGGCCACTTTTCCATACAGTCTGTCTGTCTTCTGGTAACTGAATAGGCCACTTTTCCATACAATATGTCTGTCTTCTGGTAACTGAATAGGCCACTTTTCCATACAGTCTGTCTTCTGGTAACTGAATAGGCCACTTCTCCATACAATATGTCTGTCTTCTGGTAACTGAATAGGCCACTTTTCCATACAGTCTGTCTTCTGGTAACTGAATAGGCCACTTCTCCATACAGTCTGTCTGTCTTCTGGTAACTGAATAGGCCACTTCTCCATACAGTCTGTCTTCTGGTAACTGAATAGGCCACTTTTCCACACAGTCTGCCTGTCTTCTGGTAACTGAATAGGCCACTTTTCCATACAGTCTGTCTTCTGGTAACTGAATAGGCCACTTTTCCATACAGTCTGTCTTCTGGTTACTGAATATGTCACTTCTCCATACAATCTGTCTGTCTTCTGGTAACTGAATAGGTCACTTCTCCATACAATCTGTCTTCTGGTAACTGAATAGGTCACTTCTCCATACAATCTGTCTGTCTTCTGGTAACTGAATAGGTCACTTATCCATACAGTCTGTCTCTCTTCTGGTAACTGAATAGGTCACTTCTCCATACAATCTGTCTGTCTTCTGGTAACTGAATAGGCAACTTCTCCATACAATCTTTCTGTCTTCTGGTAACTGAATAGGTCACTTTTCCATACAATCTGTCTGTCTTCTGGTAACTGAATAGGCCACTTTTCCATACAGTCTGTCGTCTGGTAACTGAATAGGCCACTTTTCCATACAGTCTGTCTTCTGGTAACTGAATAGGTCACTTTTCCATGCAGTCTGTCTGTCTTCTGGTAACTGAATAAGCCACTTCTCCATACAGTCTGTCTGTCTTCTGGTAACTGAATAGGCCACTTTTCCATACAGTCTGTCTGTCTTCTGGTAACTGAATAGGCCACTTCTCCATACAGTCTGTCTTCTGGTAACTGAATAGGCCACTTTTCCATACAGTCTGTCTTCTGGTAACTGAATAGGCCATTTTTCCATACAGTCTGTCTGTCTTCTGGTAACTGAATAGGCCACTTCTCCATACAATATGTCTTCTGGTAACTGAATAGGCCACTTCTCCATACAGCCTGTCTGTCTTCTGGTAACTGAATAGGTCACTTTTCCATGCAGTCTGTCTGTCTTCTGGTAACTGAATAGGCTACTTCTCCATACAGTCTGTCTGTCTTCTGGTAACTGAATAGGACACTTTTCCATACAGTCTGTCTGTCTTCTGGTAACTGAATAGGCCACTTCTCCATACAATATGTCTTCTGGTAACTGAATAGGCCAGTTCTCCATACAATATGTCTTCTGGTAACTGAATAGGCCACTTCTCCATACAATCTGTCTGTCTTCTGGTAACTGAATGGGACATGTTTCCATACAGTCTGTCTGTCTTCTGGTAACTGAATAGGCCACTTCTCCATACAGTCTGTCTTCTGGTAACTGAATAGGCCACTTCTCCATACAGTCTGTCTGTCTTCTGGTAACTGAATAGGCCACTTTTCCATACAGTCTGTCTTCTGGTTACTGAATAGGCCACTTTTCCATACAGTCTGTCTTCTGGTAACTGAATAGGCCACTTCTCCATACAGTCTGTCTTCTGGTAACTGAATAGGCCACTTCTCCAAACAATCTGTCTGTCTTCTGGTAACTGAATAGTTCACTTCTCCATACAGTCTGTCTGTCTTCTGGTAACTGAATAAGCCACTTCTCCATACAATCTGTCTGTCTTCTGGTAACTGAATAGGCCACTTTTCCATACAGTCTGTCTGTCTTCTGGTAACTGAATAGGCCACTTTTCCATACAATATGTCTGTCTTCTTTTAACTGAATAGGCCACTTTTCCATACAGTCTGTCTTCTGGTAACTGAATAGGCCACTTCTCCATACAATCTGTCTGTCTTCTGGTAACTGAATAGGCCACTTTTCCATACAGTCTGTCTTCTGGTAACTGAATAGGCCACTTCTCCATACAGTCTGTCTGTCTTCTGGTAACTGAATAGGTCACTTCTCCATACAATCTGTCTGTCTTCTGGTAACTGAATAGGCCACTTTTCCATACAGTCTGTCTTCTGGTTACTGAATAGGCCACTTCTCCATACAGTCTGTCTGTCTTCTGGTAACTGAATAGGCCACTTTTCCATACAGTCTGTCTTCTGGTAACTGAATAGGTCACTTCTCCATACAATATGTCTGTCTTCTGGTAACTGAATAGGCCACTTCTCCATACAGTCTGTCTGTCTTCTGGTAACTGAATAGGTCACTTATCCATACAATCTGTCTGTCTTCTGGTTACTGAATAGGCCACTTTTCCATACAATCTGTCTTCTGGTAACTGAATAGGCCACTTTTCCATACAGTCTGTCTGTCTTCTGGTAACTGAATAGGTCACTTTTCCATACAATCTGTCTGTCTTCTGGTAACTGAATAGGTCACTTTTCCATACAGTCTGTCTTCTGGTAACTGAATAGGCCACTTCTCCATACAATCTGTCTGTCTTCTGGTAACTGAATAGGTCACTTCTCCATACAGTCTGTCTGTCTTCTGGTAACTGAATAGGCCACTTCTCCATACAGTCTGTCTTTTGGTAACTGAATAGGCCACTTCTCCAAACAATCTGTCTGTCTTCTGGTAACTGAATAGGTCACTTCTCCATACAGTCTGTCTGTCTTCTGGTAACTGAATAAGGCACTTCTCCATACAATCTGTCTGTCTTCTGGTAACTGAATAGGCCACTTTTCCATACAGTCTGTCTGTCTTCTGGTAACTGAATAGGCCACTTTTCCATACAATATGTCTGTCTTCTGGTAACTGAATAGGCCACTTTTCCATACAGTCTGTCTTCTGGTAACTGAATAGGCCACTTCTCCATACAATATGTCTGTCTTCTGGTAACTGAATAGGCCACTTTTCCATACAGTCTGTCTTCTGGTAACTGAATAGGCCACTTCTCCATACAGTCTGTCTGTCTTCTGGTAACTGAATAGGCCACTTCTCCATACAGTCTGTCTTCTGGTAACTGAATAGGCCACTTTTCCACACAGTCTGCCTGTCTTCTGGTAACTGAATAGGCCACTTTTCCATACAGTCTGTCTTCTGGTAACTGAATAGGCCACTTTTCCATACAGTCTGTCTTCTGGTTACTGAATAGGTCACTTCTCCATACAATCTGTCTGTCTTCTGGTAACTGAATAGGTCACTTCTCCATACAATCTGTCTTCTGGTAACTGAATAGGTCACTTCTCCATACAATCTGTCTGTCTTCTGGTAACTGAATAGGTCACTTATCCATACAGTCTGTCTGTCTTCTGGTAACTGAATAGGTCACTTTTCCATGCAGTCTGTCTGTCTTCTGGTAACTGAATAAGCCACTTCTCCATACAGTCTGTCTGTCTTCTGGTAACTGAATAGGCCACTTTTCCATACAGTCTGTCTGTCTTCTGGTAACTGAATAGGCCACTTCTCCATACAGTCTGTCTTCTGGTAACTGAATAGGCCACTTTTCCATACAGTCTGTCTTCTGGTAACTGAATAGGCCATTTTTCCATACAGTCTGTCTGTCTTCTGGTAACTGAATAGGCCACTTCTCCATACAATATGTCTTCTGGTAACTGAATAGGCCACTTCTCCATACAGCCTGTCTGTCTTCTGGTAACTGAATAGGTCACTTTTCCATGCAGTCTGTCTGTCTTCTGGTAACTGAATAGGCTACTTCTCCATACAGTCTGTCTGTCTTCTGGTAACTGAATAGGCCACTTTTCCATACAGTCTGTCTGTCTTCTGGTAACTGAATAGGCCACTTCTCCATACAATATGTCTTCTGGTAACTGAATAGGCCACTTCTCCATACAATATGTCTTCTGGTAACTGAATAGGCCACTTCTCCATACAATCTGTCTGTCTTCTGGTAACTGAATGGGACATTTTTCCATACAGTCTGTCTGTCTTCTGGTAACTGAATAGGCCACTTCTCCATACAGTCTGTCTTCTGGTAACTGAATAGGCCACTTCTCCATACAGTCTGTCTGTCTTCTGGTAACTGAATAGGCCACTTTTCCATACAGTCTGTCTTCTGGTTACTGAATAGGCCACTTTTCCATACAGTCTGTCTTCTGGTAACTGAATAGGCCACTTTTCCATACAGTCTGTCTTCTGGTTACTGAATAGGCCACTTTTCCATACAGTCTGTCTTCTGGTTACTGAATAGGCCACTTTTCCATACAGTCTGTCTTCTGGTAACGGAATAGGCCACTTTTCCATACAGTCTGTCTTCTGGTAACTGAATAGGCCACTTTTCCATACAGTCTGTCTTCTGGTTACTGAATAGGCCACTTTTCCATACAGTCTGTCTTCTGGTTACTGAATAGGTCACTTCTCCATACAATCTGTCGTCTGGTTACTGAATAGGTCACTTTTCCATACAGTCTGTCTGTCTTCTGGTAACTGAATAGGTCACTTCTCCATACAGTCTGTCTGTCTTCTGGTAACTGAATAGGCCACTTTTCCATACAGTCTGTCTTCTGGTAACTGAATTGGCCACTTTTCCATACAGTCTGTCTTCTGGTAACTGAATAGGCCACTTCTCCATACAATCTGTCTGTCTTCTGGTAACTGAATAGGCCACTTTTCCATACAGTCTGTCGTCTGGTTACTGAATAGGCCACTTTTCCATACAGTCTGTCTTCTGGTAACTGAATAGGTCACTTCTCCATACAGTCTGTCTGTCTTCTGGTAACTGAATAGGCCACTTCTCCATACAATCTGTCTGTCTTCTGGTAACGGAATAGGCCACTTTTCCATACAGTCTGTCTTCTGGTAACTGAATAGGCCACTTTTCCATACATTCTGTCTTCTGGTAACTGAATAGGCCACTTCTCCATACAATCTGTCTTCTGGTAACTGAATAGGCCACTTCTCCATACAGTCTGTCTTCTGGTAACTGAATAGGCCACTTCTCCATACAGTCTGTCTTCTGGTAACTGAATAGTTCACTTTTCCATTGCTAATCAGTGTGTAGTGATGTAAGATTATTCATTCAGCTCTCTCATTGATTTACATTGGGTTCCCAGGTGCCTGTGGTTAAAAACAGCCTAAAATGTCCAATTCAAGCAGAAAACCCCCCACAAATACAAACACATTAAGGTTCTCAAACAGTAGTAAGGTCCTCCATCAGCTTTCTGAATTACCCTTGAGGCACCAAAACACCCAATTGAAGAATATTGTGAAGATTGTTCCACAAACGAGGTGCTAGAAAAGCTGCTTTACCTAACTCAGCAGAGATCAAAGGACTGTTCAGTTAGTTCAGTTAGCCATCCCTGAGACCTGGTTGTGGTGAAGTTTAAACACATTTAGAATACATTTAAAAGATAACAAAGATCTTAGCTGAGAATTAATCAAAGTTACTAATATTTTAGCTAGGCAAGAAAGTTTAGAAATGGGGCAATCATAATTTGGGTCACAAGGGTCACCACCTTTGTGAAGGGGGTGTACATGGGCCAATTTCTAAACCTTGGGGATAGTACCAGATATAATCATATATGGGTTAATGATTCAGAAATCAGGGGGGCAGAGAGCTGCAGCAAAAATGGATCAAGCATATCAGTCCCAGTGGATTTGTTTTTATTTTTTACATCATTCTTAAGCAAGGCATCTAGCACATCACAGGTAGTAAATTGTTGAAATGAAAACAAAGATTCACTAAAAGTTGACAGGTTAACCATTGAGTCAGCTCGAGGCTGGCAGAGGGAAGAGCAGTCGATTGACTGATCAGGGTCAATTAAACCTCAGCTTCTCTCAAATAATAAGACTGCTGAGATAAAATGATGATTAAAAGCAATGATGATTAAAACCCTATTCTTCTCAGTTGTGATACCAGAGTCAGACATAACTTGTTAAGCAGGGAAGAAGAGGAATTTGTACGCTTCAGTGCATGTAGAAGGATCACCAGCAGAGTCAGAGATAGAGCTTAAAAAGTAGCTTGATTTAGCTTTCTTAATCGGTTTCTCAGTTGTCTGAAAGATTTCCAGTCCACTACAGAGTCAGTTTTCATTGCTTTGGCCCAGGCCTGATTTCTCATCTGAATGAGCTTAGATAGATCTAACCCTTGATTTTCTTATGAACTATCTTTGACTCTGAATTGTTTAAAAGGGGCGTGTTTATCTGCCAGACAAATACATATGAAGGATACATTTTCTAAAGCCAACTCAGAGTTGGAATACAGGAAACAGTGGCTGAATCAGAGAAGAACATGTCATGTAGAAACCCTTGAGGAGAAAACCTTTAAACATTTCTGTTCCTAATTAAACGAGGTTAGTATTTTGCTAGTTCGTATCTCTAATACATACTATGGGACAATGATCACTGATATCATATGCAAATACTCCACTAGACAAATATTTATGGGGATTATTAGTAAGAATTAAATCAATCAATGAGGAGTTAACAGGGTTTTTGACATGTGGGTCTTGAGATGGATTCAGTCAGATTAAAATCAATGCATATACTCTTAAATTAATCTGAGGCCGGGGATAACCAATCCAGATTCAAATCCCCTACAATGTATTCTGGTTTATGGACACATCTACAACCAGCAGCTCAAATTTCTTGGGAACAGAATTAGTTAAAGATTGGGATGCCGCCTCCCGGGTGGCCCGCCACAGGAGTCGCTGGTGCGCGATGAGGCAAGGATATTCCTACCGGCCAAACCCTCCCTAACCCGGATGGCGCTTGGCCAATTGTGCATCGCCCCACGTACCTCCCAGTCGCGGCCGGCTGCGACAGAGCCTGCGTGTGAACCCAGAGTCTCTGGTGGCACAGCTAGCTCTGCGATGCAGTGCCCTAGACCACTGCGCCACCAGAGACTCTGGGTTCGCACCCAGGCTCTGTCGCAGCCGGCCGCGACTGGGAGGTCCGTGGGGCGATGCACAATTGGCCAAGCGCCATCCGGGTTAGGGAGGGTTTGGCCGGTAGGGATATCCTTGTCTCATCGCGCACCATCGACTCCTGTGGCGGGCCAGGCGCAGTGTGCGCTAACCAAGGTAGCCAGGTGCACGGTGTTTACTCCACATTGGTGCACATTGGTGCGGCTCGCTTCCGTGTTGTGTTTCGGAGGACGCGTGGCTTTCGACTTTCGTCCTTCGTCTCAAATCATGGCATCCTAATCTTTTTATTTGTATTTTTAATTTATTTTAAAAAATGTTACCCCCTTTTTCTCCCCAATTTTGTGGTATCCAATTGCTAGTAATTACTATCTTGTCTCATCGCTACATTTCCCGTACGGGCTCGGGAGAGACGAAGGTCGAAAGCCATGCGTCCTCCGAGACACAACCCAACCAAGCCGCACTGCCTCTTAACACAGCGCGCCTCCAACCCGGAAGCCAGCCGCACCAATGTGCACCAATGTGGAGGAAACACCGTGCACCTGGCTACCTTGGTTAGCGCACACTGCGCCTGGCCCGCCACACTCCTCCCCCTAAATACATTATAAGAATGAACTTCAATGTCTTTATTAGAGACAGAACCATTTAACCATGTTTTCGAGAGAACCAGAATGTCAGGACATGATTGCTGCACCAAAATGTCAATTGTGTCCATTTTTTAAATCACACTTGGTAAATTTAGGTGCATTAGCCCAAGCCCCTTAGGAGATTTAAAGTCAGAGGGGATATTCAGCTCATTACCTTAAGAGCTAACAGGTATAGGGTCATCTGCAGATATTTGTTGCGTGAGCTGACACTTTGCCAAGGTCCCTAGTCAACCACGTGAGAGCAGAGAAGACTGAGCAGTCGACAGACCTCCCTCAAGTCGTTGTATGCAGTGGCTGGGGTGGAAACTGGGTGAGCAGTGTTGGCAGAGCTCAGTCCACCCGGATGAAGCTCTCGCCAAAGGAGTGGAGCTGCAGCAGGGGACCGGAGTGGCTGCATAGTGCCCTACTGGGGACCCTGGACAAAAGTAGTGTACTCAAAAAGGGTGCCAGTTGGGATGCAATCCAAGAGTGCCATGCATTGATTTAGCTCCAGTGAGGGGAGGAGCACAGATTGAACCTGCTGATTTATTTGGGCCACGTGCACTTACCAAAGCTTTTAAGTGGATTGATTTCTGCTAGCACCGGCCTCGGAAGATCAGGACTCAATCACTTATTCGCCTTCTCAACACTTCTTGGCCGTGCGCCAACCAGCTTCTGATTGGCTTACCTCCAGGTGTGCTGGAGTGTCATTGGTCTTGGAGCCGGACGGACAGTAATGATTGATTGGCTGAGGGGAATCTGGCTTCCCTCTCACTTTTTTCTCTCACCCTCTCCCTAGCTCTCTTTCTGGCTCCCTCCATCCCTCTGAGGTAAAAGTAAAAGCACAGACTGTACAGGGACTGATAACCTCTGATGCCAGCCTATATTTACAGAGGACAGAGGGAGAGGGGGATGTGTGGAGTGACATCCAGAGAGAGAGAGAGAGAGAGAGTCATCAGACCAAGAAATAATGAAATAGGAAGAGAGAGAGGGCGAGAGCGCGAGAGCAAGGGAGAGAACGAGAGTTGGCACAAATATAATCTCCTAGCCATGACACAGGCTCGTACAGTCCATTCTCAACCTTCAATAACATAAAATCCTACAGCAGAGGATCATCATCCAGCACAGTGCAGAGTAGGGGTCAGTATACTCTGTACTCCAATGAAAGCTCAACTTGTTTTGGCCGACTAACGCATTTCCCATCTCTCAGGATAGCCCCATGGGCCCTGGTCGAAAGTAGTGCACTATATAGAGAACAGGGTTTCTTTTGGGAAGCGTTCCAAATGTCCCTGGCTCACCCCTATCTGATATCTGACTGATTCAATCAGGACAAATGGCTTAAATGAGCCTCCTCCAAATTATCCTTCACTCACCTTTGGAAAGAACACATGTTCATTCATTCATTCATTCATCCATTCATGCCGAACGGATTGGTTGGAGAAAAATGTTGAGTCACTTGGAGAGAGAAGACAATAATGTAAGGCCAAATGCCTCACATGCAGCTCTTGTGAATATGAGATCACAGCAACATCTCTGGCAGCATACTCCAGGTGGTGGCAGGTGCATTGTTTAAAGTTAATGGTGTTCATTTCCTGCTGGTAAGACAGGAAGCATGCACGGCTGAACTTTCTAGATTTAGCAACTTTTGTGTAATGATGACGCTGTGAGTCGAGAAGCAGGCGCAGGTGAAGTGTTTAATAAAACAAGCATGAAACACGACAACGTAACACTGGCAAGATTGCATGAAAACAGGAACAACACCAACTGAGGAATGGACAAAAGGAAGGGACCTATAAAGGGGAGGTGATGAGGTCTAGGTGTGAATCATAATGATGAGGTCTAGGTGTGAATCATAATGATGAGGTCTAGGTGTGAATCATAATGATGAGGTCTAGGTGTGAATCATAATGAAAAGGTCTAGGTGTGAATCATAATGATGAGGTCTAGGTGTGAATCATAATGATGAGTGTCAGGTGTGAATCATAATGATGAGGTCTAGGTGTGAATCATAATGATGAGGTCTAGGTGTGAATCATAATGATGAGTGTCAGGTGTGAATCATAATGATGAGTGTCAGGTGTGAATCATAATGATGAGGTCTAGGTGTGAATCCTAATGATGAGGTCTAGGTGTGAATCATAATGATGAGTGTCAGGTGTGAATCATAATGATGAGTGTCAGGTGTGAATCATAATGATGAGGTCTAGGAGTGAATCATAATGATGAGGTCTAGGTGTGAATCATAATGATGAGTGTCAGGTGTGAATCATAATGATGAGGTCTAGGAGTGAATCATAATGATGAGGTCTAGGTGTGAATCATAATGATGAGTGTCAGGTGTGAATCATAATGATGAGGTCTAGGTGTGAATCATAATGATGAGGTCTAGGTGTGAATCATAATGATGAGTGTCAGGTGTGAATCATAATGATGAGGTCTAGGTGTGAATCATAATGATGAGTGTCAGGTGTGAATCATAATGATGAGGTCTAGGTGTGAATCATAATGATGAGTGTCAGGTGTGAATCATAATGATGAGTGTCAGGTGTGAATCATAATGATGAGGTCTAGGTGTGAATCATAATGATGAGTGTCAGGTGTGAATCATAATGATGAGTGTCAGGTGTGAATCATAATGATGAGGTCTAGGTGTGAATCATAATGATGAGTGTCAGGTGTGAATCATAATGATGAGGTCTAGGTGTGAATCATAATGATGAGTGTCAGGTGTGAATCATAATGATGAGGTCTAGGTGTGAATCATAATGATGAGTGTCAGGTGTGAATCATAATGATGAGTGTCAGGTGTGAATCATAATGATGAGGTCTACGTGTGAATCATAATGATGAGTGTCAGGTGTGAATCATAATGATGAGTGTCAGGTGTGAATCATAATGATGAGTGTCAGGTGTGAATCATAATGATGAGTGTCAGGTGTGAATCATAATGATGAGTGTCAGGTGTGAATCATAATGATGAGGTCTAGGTGTGAATCATAATGATGAGTGTCAGGTGTGAATCATAATGATGAGGTCTAGGTGTGAATCATAATGATGAGTGTCAGGTGTGAATCATAATGATGAGTGTCAGGTGTGAATCATAATGATGAGTGTCAGGTGTGAATCATAATGATGAGTGTCAGGTGTGAATCATAATGATGAGTGTCAGGTGTGAATCATAATGATGAGGTCTAGGTGTGAATCATAATGATGAGTGTCAGGTGTGAATCATA
Organism: Oncorhynchus mykiss; assembly: GCF_013265735.2. Lineage (NCBI taxonomy): Eukaryota > Metazoa > Chordata > Actinopteri > Salmoniformes > Salmonidae > Oncorhynchus > Oncorhynchus mykiss. Next base: position 16,232,151 of record NC_048585.1, read on the forward strand.
ATGATGAGTGTCAGGTGTGAATCATAATGATGAGTGTCAGGTGTGAATCATAATGATGAGTGTCAGGTGTGAATCATAATGATGAGTGTCAGGTGTGAATCATAATGATGAGTGTCAGGTGTGAATCATAATGATGAGGTCTACGTGTGAATCATAATGATGAGTGTCAGGTGTGAATCATAATGATGAGTGTCAGGTGTGAATCATAATGATGAGTGTCAGGTGTGAATCATAATGATGAGTGTCAGGTGTGCGTTATGATGACCCCAGGACCCGTGGGTAGTACTCCAGCAACGTCGCACGCCGGAGGGGAGGAGCAAGAGTAGGCGTGACATATTGTCCTGATTCTAAACGGTTGATTGGAGTGTGTTGACTACTCTTTATTGGACTAGGCTTGATAACTGCATTTCTATGTTTGTGGAATTATTTTCTTGTTCATTATTGCGTTTTTAATCACACAGTTACCATCAGCAGCACCAATAAGCAACTTCAACCAACAACCGCCACTCCTATTTTCATCCTTCTGCTTTGCTGAAATGTATGACTAATCAAACCAATTGTTTGCCCAGTTGATCTTATTCAAGACTCAGGGTAGAAATTGCCCACAGGAACAGGATCAATACTCTTGCCCAAATCGTAATCGTCCTACTATATTTTGGAGACACAGAGGCACCTGCAGTTATTGGTGTGTCTCATCGTCACTTTGTGGCGCCGGGAGGTCAAGGACCAAGAAGACGTGAATAATGGATCCCCTGACTGAACAGCAGAGAGAAACAGAGAAAGAGAGCGAGGGAGCGAGAAACACAGAGAGAGCTAGAGAGAAAGAGAGAGGAAGAGAAAGAGAGATAAGAGAGAGAGAGAGAGAGAGAGGGAGAGAGAGAGAGAGAGAGAGAGAGAGAGAGAGAGAGAGGGAGAAAGAAAGGGCGAGAGAGAGAGGGAGAAGAAGAATGAGAGATACCTGGAATGCTAAGGATCCTCCGTGTGCAAAGAGCTTCTATCCTCAACATGTACACTTGCACACACGCACGCATGCAGGCACGCACACACACAAGCTGATGTCAGGGGAGATAAAGCATCTGCAGTGGAATGATTAAAGCTAGTTAGCCAGCTTTCATTAACGACTGAAAATAATGCGTCCTGGGAGCTGTGGCCAACCATGTCAGCAGCATGAAAATACTTAATTAATCATATGATTACAGTCATATAATGTATCAAGTCATGGTCCCATGTGGCTCAGTTGGTAGAGCATGGCGCTTGTAAAGCCAGGGTTGTGCATTTGATTCCCACGGGCGGCCAGTATGAAGAAAGTATGAAAATGTATGCACTTGTAACGGATGTGAAATGGCTAGCTAGTCAGCGGGGGTGCGCGCTAATAGCATTTCAATCAGTGACGTCACTTGCTCTGAGACCTTGAAGTAGTGGTTCCCCTTGCTCTGCAAGGGCCGCGGCTTTTGTGGAGCAATGGGTAACGATGCTTCGTGGGTGACTGTTGTCTGTGTGCAGAGGGTCCCTGGTTCGCGCCCGGCGAGGGGACGGATTAAAGTTATACTGTTACACACTCACTACTGTAAGTCACTGGATAACAGCATCTGCTAAATGACAAAATAAAATGGTGAGTTGAAGAACATTGCTGCTGATACAAATCCAATTCAAGGTATATGTAGTTTGTAGTGTCTGGGAAGTCAAAATATTGTTTGTGTAACATGGTGCAACAATACAAAAGTACATTATTGTACTACTAGAGCATCAAGGACCTGTCCATTGCCAATACAGTGCTGTGTGAGACGGATTCACATACCTCACTCCCTGTTTCACACTGATTGAAACATTCCCTGTGTGTTGACCTCCCACCAGTCTCTTTCTCATTAGCCTTAGAATGTCAACACAGGGGAGGTGCTTAGGCTGGCCAATCACAGAGCACGAAGCAAAACAGCTAATTGGCCCAGGGGGCTGCTGCTGGAGGTAATCAGAGCTGACTTTGGGTGCCTGTGGGGAAACATGTTAGTGTTCGCCTCCTTCTCCACCACTGACTGGCACTTTCACTTTCAATTAGATTACCATGGGATGGATCAGGATGAGTAGAGAGAGAAGGAAAGGGAGAGAGAAAGAGGAAGAGAGAGAGGACGGACGGGAAGAGAGACAGAAAATAAGACAGACAGAGAGGGGGAGGGAGGGAGGAAGACAGAGACAGAAAGATATCTCTGCTCTGTGGTCCTCATCAACAGTGTGGATTAAATATAGATGGTGGAAGCATGAAAAATGGAGAGGCAGCAGAGGAGAGTCATTAGAAGACAATCAGCCTTTTCTTTTTACTCTTCTACAGGACTTGCTAGTCCATCATAAGATAGGACACCTCAATCCATCAATGTGATTTGTGGTGTGGTAAAATTGACTGTATTTATGGTTATAATGAAGGAGATATATTATCAATAAGAAGTGGGGTATTTTGGTTTCACTTTGAGCCTAAAATGTGCCGTCTGTCTGTACAGGTGTGTGTTTAATTTACATCACATTTTAGTCATTTAGCAGATGCTTTTATCCAAACAGCTTCCAATTAGTGCATTCATATCTCAGCCATAGTAAGTGAATATTTCCTCAATAAAGAAGTTATCAGCAAAGTCATTGCTGGTAGGCGAAAAAACAGTATCCAGTCATAGTGTTCATTCTGAGCGACCTCTCTAACCAACAGTAAAAAAGCCAGCTGAGTCAAAATACTACCCTGCCGACCCTCTTCTCTGAATAACGATGCAGCATCTCCTTCCCCAGCCTGCATACTGAAACCGATATGCTGATATGCTAAACCTACAGTTTAGTCTTTCCCCACAATCTGTCAAAAGGGTTGACAAATGTTATGCAGCAGCTTGTGAGCATAGTCCTACCCTGCCCAAATACCAGATAAACAGTCATACCCTGCCTAAATACCAGATAAACAGTCCTACCCTGCCCAAATACCAGATAAACAGTCCTACCCTGCCCAAATACCAGATAAACAGTCCTACCCTGCCCAAATACCAGATAAACAGTCCTACCCTGCCCAAATATCAGATAAACAGTCCTACCCTGCCCAAATACCAGATAAACAGTCCTACCCTGCCAAAATACCAGATAAACAGTCCTACCCTGCCCAAATACCAGATAAACAGTCCTACCCTGCCCAAATACCAGATAAACAGTCCTACCCTGCCCAAATACCAGATACACAGTCCTACCCTGCCCAAATACCAGATAAACAGTCCTACCCTGCCCAAATACCAGATAAACAGTCCTACCCTGCCCAAATACCAGATAAACAGTCCTACCCTGCCCAAATACCAGATACACAGTCCTACCCTGCCCAAATACCAGATACACAGTCCTACCCTGCCCAAATACCAGATACACAGTCCTACCCTGCCCAAATACCAGATAAACAATCCTACCCTGCCCAATACCAGATACACAGTCCTACCCTGCCCAAATACCAGATACACAGTCCTACCCTGCCCAAATACCAGATAAACAGTCCTACCCTTCCCAAATACCAGATACACAGTCCTACCCTGCCCAAATACCAGATAAACAGTCCTACCCTGCCCAAATACCAGATAAACAGTCCTACCCTGCCCAAATACCAGATAAACAGTCCTACCCTAACTTAGCACTTTAATTGACACATTCTCACACCAGATTAACGGGTGTATCTTCTCAGACACACTGAAACAAAACCTTGGAAGATTGTTTTTATCTCCAGTTATCTCACAATGGCTGGCTTGGTGAGGTAGTACGTCTAAACATCCTCCAGCATCAGCAGACCCAGGACTTGTTCATATAGGTCTGTTCTTTCATTGGTTTATTCCTTTGGGTTTGTTGATGCCTCATGCTGTAAAGTGTGTTGAGACCCATGTTGACTTGACTTGTTCAGAGCAGTCAGGTCTGCTTTATAGCTGTTAAAACCCCACTGGGAGAAAGGGAGAAAGAGCGAGACAGGGAAAGATACAGTGAGAGAGAGCCAGAGAGAGACACAGAGACACAGAGAGAGCGAGAGAGAGAGAGAGACAGGGAGAGCATTAAAGAGGGGGGGAGATAGTGGGAGGGGGGAGTCTGGCTGCCGCTGGTATACTTGACCTGCATGGCTCTTTCCAGGAAACACCCATGTCTGGCACCTGGGGAAGACATGCACTGAGTGTACAAAACATTAGGAACACATGCTCTTTCCATGACAAGGTGAATCCAGGTGAAAGTGAGTACACCCCTAAGTGAAAATGTCCAAATTGGGCCCAATTAGCCATTTTCCCTCCCCGGTGTCATGTGACTCGTTAGTGTTACAAGGTCTCAGGTGTGAACGGGGAGCAGGTGTGTTAAATTTGGTGTCATCGCTCTCACACTCCCTCATACTGACTGGTCACTGGAAGTTCAACATGGCACCTCATGGCAAAGAACTCTCTGAGGATCTGAAAAAAAGAATTGTTGCTCTACATAAAGATGACCTGGGCTATAAGAAGATTTCCAAGACCCTGAAACTGAGCTGCAGCAAGGTGGCCAAGACCATACAGCGGTTTAACTGGACAGGTTCCACTCAGAACAGGCCTCGCCATGGTCGACCAAAGAAGTTGAGTGCACGTGCTCAGCGTCAAATACAGTGCCTTGCGAAAGTATTCGGCCCCCTTGAACTTTGCGACCTTTTGCCACATTTCAGGCTTCAAACATAAAGATATAAAACTGTATTTTTTTGTGAAGAATCAACAACAAGTGGGACACAATCATGAAGTGGAACGACATTTATTGGATATTTCAAACTTTTTTAACAAATCAAAAACTGAAAAATTGGGCGTGCAAAATTATTCAGCCCCCTTAAGTTAATACTTTGTAGCGCCACCTTTTGCTGCGATTACAGCTGTAAGTCGCTTGGGGTATGTCTCTATCAGTTTTGCACATCGAGAGACTGAAATGTTTTCCCATTCCTCCTTGCAAAACAGCTCGAGCTCAGTGAGGTTGGATGGAGAGCATTTGTGAACAGCAGTTTTCAGTTCTTTCCACAGATTCTCGATTGGATTCAGGTCTGGACTTTGACTTGGCCATTCTAACACCTGGATATGTTTATTTTTGAACCATTCCATTGTAGATTTTGCTTTATGTTTTGGATCATTGTCTTGTTGGAAGACAAATCTCCGTCCCAGTCTCAGGTCTTTTGCAGACTCCATCAGGTTTTCTTCCAGAATGGTCCTGTATTTGGCTCCATCCATCTTCCCATCAATTTTAACCATCTTCCCTGTCCCTGCTGAAGAAAAGCAGGCCCAAACCATGATGCTGCCACCACCATGTTTGACAGTGGGGATAGCGTGTTCAGCTGTGTTGCTTTTACGCCAAACATAACGTTTTGCATTGTTGCCAAAAAGTTACATTTTGGTTTCATCTGACCAGAGCACCTTCTTCCACATGTTTGGTGTGTCTCCCAGGTGGCTTGTGGCAAACGTTAAATTACACTTTTTATGGATATCTTTAAGAAATGGCTTTCTTCTTGCCACTCTTCCATAAAGGCTAGATTTGTGCAATATACGACTGATTGTTGTCCTATGGACAGAGTCTCCCACCTCAGCTGTAGATCTCTGCAGTTCATCCAGAGTGATCATGGGCCTCTTGGCTGTATCTCTGATAAGTCTTCTCCTTGTATGAGCTGAAAGTTTAGAGGGACGGCCAGGTCTTGGTAGATTTGCAGTGGTCTGAAACTCCTTCCATTTCAATATTATCGCTTGCACAGTGCTCCTTGGGATGTTTAAAGCTTGGGAAATCTTTTTGTATCCAAATCCGGCTTTAAACTTCTTCACAACAGTATCTCGGACCTGCCTGGTGTGTTCCTTGTTCTTCATGATGCTCTCTGCGCTTTTAACGGACCTCTGAGACTATCACAGTGCAGGTGCATTTATACAGAGACTTGATTACACACAGGTGGATTGTATTTATCATCATTAGTCATTTAGGTCAACATTGGATCATTCAGAGATCCTCACTGAACTTCTGGAGAGAGTTTGCTGCACTGAAAGTAAAGGGGCTGAATAATTTTGCACGCCAATTTTTCAGTTTTTGATTTGTTAAAAAAGTTTGAAATATCCAATAAATGTCGTTCCACTTCATGATTGTGTCCCACTTGATGTTGATTCTTCACAAAAAAATACAGTTTTATATCTTTATGTTTGAAGCCTGAAATGTGGCAAAAGGTCGCAAAGTTCAAGGGGGCCGAATACTTTCGCAAGGCACTGTAAAGAGGTTGTCTTTGGGAAATAGACGTATGAGTGCTGCCAGCATTGCTGCAGAGGTTGAAGGGGTGGGGTGTCAGCCTGTCAGTGCTCAGACCATACGCCGTACACTGCATCAAATTGGTCTGCATGGCTGTCGTCCCTGAAGGAAGCCTCTTCTAAAGATGATGCACAAAAAAGCCCGCAAACAATTTGCTGAAGACCAGCAGACTAAGGACATGGATTACTGGAACCATGTCCTGTGGTCTGATGAGACCAAGATAAACTTATTTGGTTCAGATGGTGTCAAGCATGTGTGGCGGCAACCAGGTGAGGAGTACAAAGACAAGTGTGTCTTGCCTACAGTCAAGCATGGTGGTGGGAGTGTCATGGTCTGGGGCTGCATGAGTGCTGCCGGCACTGGGGAGCTACAGTTCACTGAGGGAACCATGAATGCCAACATGTACTGTGACATACTGAAGCAGAGCATGATCCCCTCCCTTCGGAGACTGGGCCGCAGGGCAGTATTCCAACATGATAACGACCCCAAACACACCTCCAAGACGACCACTGCCTTGCTAAAGAAGCTGAGGGTCAAGGTGATGGACTGACCAAGCATGTATCCAGACCTAAACCCTATTGAGCATCTGTGGGGCATCCTCAAACGGAAGGTGGAGTGCAAGGTCTCTAACATCCACAACCTCTGTGATGTCGTCATGGAGGTGTGGAAGAGGACTCAAGTGGCAACCTGTGAAGCTCTGGTGAACTCCATGCCCAAGAGGGTTAAGGTAGTGCTGGGAAATGATGGTGGCCACACAAAATATTGACACTTTGGGCCCAATTTGGACATTTTCACTTAGGGGTGTACTCACTTTTGTTGCCAGTGGTTTAGACATTAATGGCTGTGTGTTGAGTTATTTTGAGGGGAAAGCAAATTTACAGTTAAACAAGCTGTACACTCACTACTTTACATTGTAGCAAAGTGTCATTTCTTCAGTGTTGTCACATGAAAATATATACTCAAATATTTACAAAAATGTGAGGGGTGTACTCACTTTTGTGATATACAGTAAGTGCCTTTGTATGGGGTACGGTAGAAGGTGCCAGACGCACCGGTTTGAGTGTGTCAAGAACTATAAAGCTGCTGTGTTTTTCACGCTCAATCGTTTCCCATGTGTATCAAGAATGGTCCACCACTCAAAGGACATCCAGCCAACTTGACACAACTGTGGGAAGCATTGGAGTCAACTTGGGCCAGTATCCCTGTGGAACGCTTTCGACACCTTGTGGAGTCCATGCCCCGACAAATTGAGTCTGTTCTGAGGCCAAAAGGGAGTGCAACTCAATCTAAGAAAGGTATCCCTAATGTGTTGTACACTCAGTGTACACATGAGAGAGAGAGGGGTAGGGGGTAGGTCACACAACAGAGAGAAAATGAGCCAGGACAATAACAAGAAAAAAAGAGAGAGAGAGAGGTGAAGAGGGAGAGGTATACATGGAGACAGATGGTGATAAACATTTCAGGGACAAACAGTCCAGTACAGGCCACATTGTACCATTATTACCCCTCCTCCGGTCAGTAAGAGATAGTAGAAACTAGATTAACATGTCGATTAGACAGTATTCATCTTCTCTCTTCATGGCCAGGTTTTGTATATTCAAACTCCAAGCAAAATATATTTGGTTATCTGCTTGTCCCTTTGTCGCAGTTATTCAGACAAAATGTTTCAAGCTTTATTGATACTGACACAGAGGCGCTCATCTTTGAGTTTTTCCACAAAATGAATTTAACACAAAAAAACCCTGGAGGAGTTTCCGGAATTGGCCACTGGGTTCGATTGCAACTAAACAACAAAATTGAATTTGAGGGCCAGGCGAAGCTAGAGTTAGCAAACTAACTCTATTTCCAGTCTCGCCTCAACTTTCTTGGTCTCCCTAAATTGGCCTATCCCTCAACTCTTACAGAGGAAGAGGTAATGAATGGCAGGAAGTTAGCCTGTGGCGGGGTGACATTAGCCATTAACCTTGTCTAGAAACTTAACAGAGATACTTTTGTCTGTTTTTTTATGCATGAACATCACCAGAGCTTCCCCATTAGATTAAATGTAGTTTATATTTATTTACATAGAGAGTTGAGGGTTCTGGTTTTGCTACAGTGCCTTGCAAAAGTATTCATCCCCCTTGGCGTTTTTCCTATTTTATTGCATTACAACCTGTAATTCAAATAATAATTAGCAAATACATTTATTAAAAATCCTACAATGTGATTTTCTGCATTTTTTTTCTAATTTTGTCTGTCATAGTTGAAGTGTACCTATGATGAAAATGACAGGCCTCTCATCTTTTTAAGTAGGAGAACTTGCACAATTGGTGACTGACTAAATACTTTTTTGCCCCACTGTATCTGTATAGAGTATATTTCTGTATGCTGTGAAATACAAGTGGACTACTGTAATATGAAGCATTGTAGGAAGTATACAGTATACTGCTTATATACAGTAACAGTGCACTGTACATTGGTGGACAGACCTGTTTTCTCTTCGAAACGTTTGAACTATTGAGGACACTGTTGATCTCCCAATATTCGGCTGCACCCTTCGACCCGCCTCAGCCATTGTAAGGCCATGATTGACAACATGGTCTACAATAGGGGCCCTTATGTCATCAGATATGCTCCTATGTCCTCTTCTGCCTCTTCCTCTGTTTTGCCTTCCACCACACATCCTTGCTCCTCTTCTTCCTCCTCTTGGCTGTTGACCCTGTTCGTTTCCTGGTCCATCCATTATTGGAAAATTGCAACTCTGTGTTGTGGTCTGTCTATATATGCTTGCCAATTGATTCTTCATGAGATGCACCTTTGAGCAATTTAGACAACTGGTTGATGTCACACCCTGGTCGAAGTATTTTGTGTTTATCTTTATTTATTTGGTCAGGCCAGGGTGTGGCATGGGTTTTTGTAGGTGGTATGTATGGGGATTGTAGCTAGTGGGGTGTTCTAGCTAAGTCTATGGCTGTCTGAAGTGGTTCTCAATCAGAGGCAGGTGTTTATCGTTGTCTCTGATTGGGAACCATATTTAGGCAGCCATATTCTTTGAGTTTGTCGTGGGTGATTGTCCTTAGTGTCCTGATGTCATTGTTTCTGTGTTAGGATACACAAGTATAGGCTGTTTCGGTTTTCGTTTATTGTTTATTGTTTTGGTAGTGTTTGTGTTTTAGTGTGTTTCTTCATTAAACATGGATTGCAATAGACACGCCGCATTTTGGTCCGACTCTCCTTCACACCTAGAAAACCGTGACAGAATCACCCACCACAAAAGGACCAAGCAGCGTGTCAACAGGCAGGAGCAGCGCGAGGAGATGCGCAATAAGGATTTCTGGACATGGGAGGAAATCCTCGACGGGAGAGGACCCTGGGCTAAACCAGGGGAGTGTAGCCGCCCAAAGGTGCAGCGGGAGAAGAAACAACAGGAGCAGCCCAAAGAGGAGTACAGTATGGAGTATACGACTTGGGAGGAGATCGACAGGTGGGCGGCCGACCCAGGGAGAGTGCCGGAGCCCGCCTGGGATTCGATGGAGCAGTGCGCGGAAGGATATAGGAGAATGGAGTTTGCGAAGCAAGCAAGGCGGCGCGGACGGAGGCCCCATAGTCAGCCCCAAAAATTTCTTGGGGGGGGGCTCAGGGAGAGTGTGGCAGAGTCAGGAGCCAGACCTGAGCCAACTCTCCCTGTTTATCGTGAGGAGCCAAGGAGGAGACCAGAACCAGAGCCGGTGTTGGAGGTGAGTGAAACAGAGACTGTGAAGGAGTTAATGGGGAAATTGGAGGAGAGAGAAATGAGGGAGTTGCTGTGTTGGTGCATTTTGCATAGAATTCGCCTGACGGAACGTGTCAGGGATTTGATGGCACCTGGGTTAGCGCTCCATACTCGTCCTGAGGTCCGTTTTAGTCGGCTGGTGAAGTTGGTTCCAGTCTCACGCATCACGCCTCCTGTGCCCATCCCTAGCCTTGCACGTCCTGTGCCAGCACTATGCATCAGGCCTACAGTGCGCCTCGCCTGTTCAGCGCAGCCAGAGCCTCTCTCATCTCATGCGCTATCGGAGTCTTCCGCCTGTTCAGCGCAGCTAGAGCCTCTTTTCTCTCCTGCGCTATCGGAGTCTCCTGCCTGTTCAGCGTAGCCAGAGCTTTTCTCCTCTCCTGCGCTGCCGGAGTCTCCCGCCTGTTCAGAGCAGCCAGAGCCTCTCTTCTCTACTGCGCTATCGGAGTCTCCTGCCTGTTCAGCGCAGCCAGAGCTTTTCTCCTCTCCTGCGCTGCCGGAGTCTCCCGCCTGTTCAGCGCAGCCAGAGCCTTTCTACTCTCCTGCGCTGCCGGAGTCTCCCGCCTGTTCAGCGCAGCCAGAGCCTTTCTGCTCTCCTGCGCTGCCGGAATCTCCCGCCTGTTCAGCGCAGCCAGAGCCTCTCTTCTCTACTGCGCTATCGGAGTCTCCCGACTGTTCAGCGCAGCCAGAGCCTTTCTACTCTCCTGCGCTGCCGGAGTCTCCCGCCTGTTCAGCGCAGCCAGAGCCTTTCTGCTCTCCTGCGCTGTCGGAGTCTCCCGCCTGTTCAGCGCAGCCAGAACTGCCAGTCTGCATGAAGCAGCCCGAGCTGCCAGTCTGCAATGAGCTGCCAGTCTGCAATGAGCTGCCAGTCTGCAATGAGCTGCCAGTCTGCAATGAGCTGCCAGTCTGCAAGGAGCTGCCAGCCTGCAAGGAGCTGTCAGTCTGCATGGAGCAGCCTGAGCTGTCAGTCTGCATGGAGCAGCCTGAGCTGTCCGTCTGCATGAAGCAGCCCGAGCTGTCAGTTTGCAAGGAGCAGCCAGAACTGTCAGTCTACATGAAGCAGCCAGAGCTGCCAGTCTGCAAGGAGCTGCCAGTCTGCAAGGAGCTGCCAGTCTGCAAGGAGCTGCCAGTCTGCAAGGAGCTGCCAGCCTGCAAGGAGCTGTCAGTCTGCATGGAGCTGCCAGTCTGCAAGGAGCCGCCAGAGCTGCCTGTCTGCAGGATGCCGCTAAAGCTGCCAGCCTGCAAGGAGCTGCCAGCCTGCAAGGAGCTGCCAGCCTGCAAGGAGCTGCCAGCCTGCAAGGAGCTGTCAGTCTGCATGGAGCAGCCTGAGCTGTCAGTCTGCATGGAGCAGCCTGAGCTGTCCGTCTGCATGAAGCAGCCCGAGCTGTCAGTTTGCAAGGAGCAGCCAGAGCTGTCAGTCTACATGAAGCAGCCAGAGCTGCCAGTCTGCAAGGAGCTGCCAGTCTGCAAGGAGCTGCCAGTCTGCAAGGAGCTGCCAGTCTGCAAGGAGCTGCCAGTCTGCAAGGAGCTGCCAGTCTGCAAGGAGCTGCCAGCCTGCAAGGAGCTGTCAGTCTGCATGGAGCTGCCAGTCTGCAAGGAGCCGCCAGAGCTGCCTGTCTGCAGGATGCCGCTAAAGCTGCCAGTCTGCAAGGAGCCGCCAGAGCTGCCAGTCTGCAAGGAGCCGCCAGAGCTGCCAGTTAGCATGGAGCAGCCAGGGCCGCCAGTCAGCATGGAGCAGCCAGTCAGCATGGAGCAGCCAGAGCTGCCAGTCGGCATGGAGCTGCCAGTCGGCATAGAGCTGCCAGTCAGTATGGAGCAGCCAGAGCCGCCAGTCAGCATGGAGCAGCCAGTCAGCATGGAGCAGCCAGAGCTGCCAGTCGGCATGGAGCTGCCAGTCAGCATGGAGCAGCCAGAGCTGCCAGTCAGCATGGAGCAGCCAGTCAGCATGGAGCAGCCAGAGCTGCCAGTCGACCAGACTCTCCCAGATCTGCCAGTCGACCAGACTCTCCCAGATCTGCCAGTCGACCAGACTCTTCCAGATCTGCCAGTCGACCAGACTCTTCCAGATCTGCCAGTCGACCAGACTCTTCCAGATCTGCCAGTCGACCAGACTCTTCCAGATCTGCCAGTCGACCAGACTCTTCCAGATCTGCCAGTCGACCAGACTCTTCCAGATCTGCCAGTCGACCAGACTCTTCCAGATCTGCCAGTCGACCAGACTCTTCCAGATCTGCCAGTCGGCCAGACTCTTCCAGATCTGCCAGCCGGCCAGGATCTGGTAGATTCATCAACCTGCCTGAGCTTCCCCTCAGTCCCGAGCTGCCTCAGTCCCGAGCTGCCCCTCAGTCCCGAGCTGCTCCTCAGTCCAGTGGGGTTCTGGGTGAGGACTACTAGGCCATGGTCGGCAGCGAGGGTGGACTATCCAGGGACGCGAGGAGAGGGGACTAAGACATTGATTGAGTGGGGTCCACATCCCGCGCCGGAGCCGCCACCATGGACAGACGCCCACCCGGACCCTCCCTATTGTTTTGAGGTGCGTTCGGGAGTCCGCACCTTAGGGGGGGGGTTCTGTCACACCCTGGTCGAAGTATTTTGTGTTTATCTTTATTTATTTGGTCAGGCCAGGGTGTGGCATGGGTTTTTGTAGGTGGTATGTATGGGGATTGTAGCTAGTGGGGTGTTCTAGCTAAGTCTATGGCTGTCTGAAGTGGTTCTCAATCAGAGGCAGGTGTTTATCGTTGTCTCTGATTGGGAACCATATTTAGGCAGCCATATTCTTTGAGTTTGTCGTGGGTGATTGTCCTTAGTGTCCTGATGTCATTGTTTCTGTGTTAGGATACACAAGTATAGGCTGTTTCGGTTTTCGTTAAGTTTATTGTTTTGGTAGTGTTTGTGTTTTAGTGTGTTTCTTCATTAAACATGGATTGCAATAGACACGCCGCATTTTGGTCCGACTCTCCTTCACACCTAGAAAACCGTGACAGTTGATTGTTGGTTGAACTAACACTTTACATTCCTTCATGAGTGAGGGTCAATTTCACCTGCACGATTCATCAATTCACGTTTTTGTACAAAATGTCTAATAGAAATGTGTAAAACTATGCTTGACAGTTTATGACAAATAGTTCAACAATTTTGCATGTATTGGCTTATGCAAGGAACTAATGCCTAGATGTTTTGAGGGCTAAGACTATTCAACAGAGAACCATCTACTATATTTTGATCAACATGACCTGAGCAATTGATAATGTGGAAAAAAGCTGACAGTTGTACATTATCAATTGCAATTTGTTCAAAGGAATAAGAAATTGCTTTAATGATGTGCACAAGTGACTAGATGATTTGGAATTTGTACAAGATGTATCAAGAATTGCACTTTTGATCTAAGAAATGCACCAAAGCGACTGAGAAAAACTGTAACACAGAATCCTGGGAAGGGCCAGCTGAGTATAATACTGTATCATCTGCATATAAATGGATGAGAGAGCTTCATACTGCCTGAGCTATATTGTTGATGTAAATTGTGAAGAGCGTGGGGCCTAGGATCGAGCCTTGTGGTACTCCATTGGTGACAGGCAGTAGCTGAGAGAGCAGATGTTTTGACTTTAAACACTACATTTTTGAGACCCCTCAGAAACACAATACTCCTTAGCTGGACCACAAGAATAGAATGGTCTACCGTATCAAAAGCTTTCACCAAGTCATTAAAAATAGCAGCACAACATTGCTTCGATTCAAGGGCAATGGTGACATCATTTAGAAACTTTAAGGTTACAGTGACACATCCATAACCTGAGCGGAAACCAGATTGCATATCAGACAGAATGCTATAGACATCAAAAAAGCCAGTCAGTTGATTATTGATAAATCTGTCCAATACTTTTGATTAACAGTGCAAAATAGAAATGGGCCTAACAGTTACAATCAGCTTGATCTCCCCCTTTAAATAAAGGACGCACCTTGGCTGCCTTCCAAGCAATGGGAACCTCCCCAGAGAGGAGACACAGGTTAAAAAGGGCAGAGATAGGCTTGATGATGATAGGGGCAGCAACCTTAAAGAAGAAAGGATCTAAAACATCTGACCCAGATGTTTTTTTGGGGTCACGTTTAAGGAGCTCCTTTAGCAACTCAGACTTAGTGACCGCCTGCAGGGAGAAACTTTGTAGTGGGGCAGGGGGGAAAGAGGGAAGAGCATTGGGGGCTAGAAGGGCTGGAAATGAGGAAATGTTGGACGGGCAAGGAGGCATGGCTGAGTCAAATAGGAATCTTGACTGAATTAAGTGGTGATTAAAGAGCTCAGCCATGGGCTCCTTTTCAGAAACAACTACATCATCAACATTAATGGACATGGGCAGCTGTGAGGAGGAGGGTTTATTTTCCAGGTCTTTAACTGTTTTCCAGAACTTCTTGGGGTTAGACCCACAGAGAGAGAACTGCTCCTTAAAGTAACTAACTTTGGCCTTCCGGATTGCCTGAGTGCACTTATTTCTAATTTTGCCTGAACGAGAGCCAGTCAGCCTGAGTATGCGTGTGCTGAGCCTTTCGCCAAATGGAATTCTTGAGGTGGAGTAACTGCCAGATCACGGTCGAACCAGGGGCTGAACCTGTTTTTAATTCTCATTTTCTTTATGGGCGCGTAATAATTTTAGACATACACTTCTGTTGGGAACATATATATGTAATATATTTAAATTATTGTTTGTATTAGTACTATGGTGACGCCACCAATATATTCTAAAACGAGCATAAATAAGTCAGAAGTAGGTGTGAACAAGCCAGAAGCGAGACAGGAAGATAATAGTGGAAAAATGCCAAGAGGTGTTAATCATTTACAAAGAGAGGCGTGACCATGTACAGTATGTTGTGCAAGGGCAAAACTTTATAAAAGCAGAGTGCTGAGACCGGAGAGGTCAGTTGTTCCATGGAAGTGCTCGGCTTCTGTTACTTTTGTAATAATAATAAAGCCAGGGTGTACATGCATCAGTCAGGATTGGGGCTAGCAACAGTAGACGGGCCAGGGTGTACATGCATCAGTCAGGATTGGGGCTAGCAACAGTAGACGGGCCAGGGTGTACATGCATCAGTCAGGATTGGGGCTAGCAACAGTAGACGGGCCAGGGTGTACATGCATCAGTCAGGATTGGGGCTAGCAACAGTAGACGGGCCAGGGTGTACATGCATCAGTCAGGATTGGGGCTAGCAACAGTAGACGGGCCAGGGTGTACATGCATCAGTCAGGATTGGGGCTAGCAACAGTAGACGGGCCAGGGTGTACATGCATCAGTCAGGATTGGGGCTAGCAACAGTAGACAGGCCAGGGTGTACATGCACCAGTCAGGATTGGGGCTAGCAACAGTAGACGGGCCAGTGGCCAAGAGTCCGTGTAACCAATAGAGAGTCAGTCGCGTGTGTGGGAACAAACATTGTCTGTCCCACGGTCAGGGTCAACAAGTCAGTTCATAGTCTACAAAGCAAGCAGGAGTCATGGGGCAAATAACATAAAGCGCAAGAAACAAATATAACGACTTGGGGCCATTTTAAGGTCAAAGTGTAACTCTCCCCAACAAGATAACTTCAGAGAGTAGCTCGCTATGAGTCCAGTAGGCTATAAAAGAGATTAAATAAATAAATACATTGTAGGCCTATACTAGTTAATTAAAGCATTTCTGAGTAAGTTGACATAATAACCTTCACAAGTTCCTTAGCCTACATAAAATTCAGATCAGTCCAAAGTCTACGGTGTGTGTGTATGTGTGTGTGTGCTGGAGGCGGGACAGAGGAGTGTGGCAGCGGTACCTGTACCAGACATGGTGAGACAGGCCAGGGCAGACGGTGAACAGAGAGGGGTGAGTGTGATGGAGGTACCTGTACCAGACATGGTGAGACAGGCCAGGGCAGATGGGGAACAGAGAGGGGTGAGTGTGATGGAGGTACCTGTACCAGTCAGGGGGAGACAGGCCAGGGCATATGGGGAACAGAGAGGGGTGAGTGTGATGGAGGTACCTGTACCAGACATGGTGAGACAGGCCAGGGCAGATGGGGAACAGAGAGGGGTGAGTGTGATGGAGGTACCTGTACCAGTCAGGGGGAGACAGGCCAGGGCAGATGGGGAACAGAGAGGGGTGAGTGTGATGGAGGTACCTGTACCAGTCAGGGGGAGACAGGCCAGGGCATATGAGGAACAGAGAGGGGTGAGTGTGATGGAGGTACCTGTACCAGTCAGGGGGAGACAGGCCAGGGCAGATGGGGAACAGAGAGGGGTGAGTGTGATGGCGGTACCTGTACCAGACATGGTGAGACAGGCCAGGGCAGATGGTGAACAGAGAGGGGTGAGTGTGATGGAGGTACCTGTACCAGTCAGGGGGAGACAGGCCAGGGCAGATGGGGAACAGAGAGGGGTGAGTGTGATGGAGGTACCTGTACCAGACATGGTGAGACAGGCCAGGGCAGATGGGGAACAGAGAGGGGTGAGTGTGATGGAGGTACCTGTGCCAGACATGGTGAGACAGGCCAGGGCAGACGGTGAACAGAGAGGGGTGAGTGTGATGGAGGTACCTGTACCAGACATGGTGAGACAGGCCAGGGCAGATGGGGAACAGATTGCCAGGTGGGATCCAAGCCGCAGTGCAGCAGGCAACAAGAGAAGGTGTCCCACCCACTTGGGAGAAGCATTTTTCGGGAGGCTGATTAGGAGAGGAGGAGTTCAACCTTACCCGACAGGTGCGTGGAAGAGCAAAGAAAAACATCTTTAGCGAAAAGCTTGTTGAAAAAACGTGGTAAAATTGGCTTAAGTTTCAATATTCGTCAGACATTCTGGCCGTCAAACATCAATGGCTCTCAAACGATTTCCTGAGATGTGGATATTCTACAAGCAACAGACCGGAAGGAAGTCTTATCTGTAGGTTTAATCCAGACTCTTTGGCAACAGTTTGTGTTTGTTTTCTAGCACATCTCATGGTTTGCTTTTAGACCACCAACATCCTGTTATTCTGCGCTCTTGTTTCTATCAAAATCTATCTGCCGTGACTGATAATCATGTCAGGATACATTCTAGCTCAACAGTTAGCTCCTCTTCCATGCTTTCTCTGATTTTTTTCTCAATACCAGGTAAGCAATGGAGCATACAAAGAAGCCTACCTTGGAAAAAACTGTTGTGAGTGAGTGAGTGAGACCAAGCTGGTAGCCAGGGAAACAGGCCTCTCACCGGATGGGGAGACCGCTCCATGATGATATTTCACTATTGATTGGTCTGCCTATAGCTTTTAATAAAAAGCCTGGCTCACACAGATAACACCTTCTATTCACAGGGCTACTGCATCTGGTTTCTAAGACAGGGTGTTTTATGACCAAAATATGGCACAGCCATACAGCTGCTTCAAATGCACACCGACTGAAAACAAAAGGGAAAGAGGCCTACACATTGCAAATCCATTTCCTAACATTGAACTATTGTGTTACTGCCAGAAGGATGTGATTAAAGTAACTGTCAAATTAAAATCTCATATTCTTTTAACTCATACCCAAGCAATGTTGTTGACTCCTATACTCATGTTTGATGCCAAAGCATAAATTTGAGAAAAAAATCATTCTAAAACCCCACCTCAAATGTGTATTTTACATGTAATCATTACATGACCTGGTATGTTGGGGCATTGATCAGTTATACAGTTGAAATATGTTATTTAAAGTAACTGTCCAGTGTTTCCAGATTTCTATGAACTATGACCTATAATTCATTACACTATGAGTTAAATAGTTTTCCTTCCCCAAAATTGCAATGAAGTATGTTAAAAAGCAGATGTTCTGCTTTAAAATAGTGTGGGCATATCAAAATGGTCTGGTCGAGATACACATTTGAGAAAGGTTGTTTAAAGTACAATTTATGCTTTGGCCACACATACAATTATGGATGAGTTTACAACATTATTTGTGTACGAGTTAACAGAATAAGAACAGTAACAGTAACTCGGACAGTAACTTTCTCTCAACCTAATGGCAAAATGTGTAGAGTAGCAAAAATGTAGCTTTAAAAATGCAAAATGTTCTCACATCTTCAAGGCAAAATGTGAAGTGCATGAGTTGAGCTATAAAGCGTCACATTTTTCTCTCTGCCCCATGGCATAATGTGTTGAAATGCAGGAAGTTAGCTGTTTTCATAAAAAAATCTGTTGTCCCTAAAGGACGTCCACTCAAAATACCACACAAAATACCACTCCATCCCTCAAAATACCTCTCCACCCCTCAAAATACCCCTTCAAAACACCCCTCCATCCATCAAAATACTCCTCCATCCCTCAAAATACCCTCCACCCCTCAAAATGCCTCTCAAAATACCCCTCCATCCATCAAAACACCCCTCCATCCATCCAAATGCCCCTCCATCCATCAAAATACTACTCCACCCCTCAAAATACCCCTCCATCCATCAAAATACCCCTCCATCCCTCAAATACCCCTCTTTCCCTCAAAATACCCCTCCATCCATCAAAATACCCCTCCACCCCTCAAAATACCCCTCCATCCCTAAAGAGAGGCATAATAACAGAATTAACGATATATATCCATTTATTATTGAAGAATGTCACTTATAAATGCTTCATAAGCTTATTTCAACAGTCAGCCCACCAGAACTCCAAATATAAGCTTGTTTTATGTCGGACGTGGCAGGGCTTGCAAACTATTACAGACTACATTGGAAAGCACAGCCGAGAGCTGCTCAGCGACTCGAGCCTACCAGACAAGCTAAATAACTCCAATGCTCGCTTCGAGGCAAGTAACACTGAAACAAGCATGAGAGCAGCAGCTGTTCTGGACGACTGTGTGATCATGCTCTCCGCAGCCGATGTGAGTAAGACTTTTAAACAACCCCTCAAAATACCCCTCATAATACTACTCCATCCCTTTAAACACCCCACCATCCATCAAAATATCCATCCAGCCATCAAAATACCCCTCCACGCCTCAAACTATCCATCCAGCCATCAAAATACCCCTCTACACCTCAAAATATCCATTCAGCCATCAAAATACCCCTCCACGCCTCAAAATATCCATCCAGCCATCAAAATATCACTCCACCCCTCAAAATACCCCTCCACCCCTCAAATTACCCCTCCATCCATCAAAATACCACTCCATCCATCCAAATACCCCTCCATCCATCAAACTCCCCCATCCATCAAAATACCCCTCCACCCCTCAAAATATCCATCCAGCCATCAAAATATTACTCCACCCATCAAAATACCCCTCAAAATACCCTCAAAATACCCCTCCATCCATCAAAATTCCACTCCATCCATCAAAATACCACTCCATCCATCCAAATTCCCCTCTTTCCCTCAAAATACCCCTCCATTCCTCAAAATACCCTAAAGAGAGGCATAATAACAGAATTAACGATATATACCCATTTATTATTAAAGAATTTTACTTATAGGTCAAGGCAGGTCAAGGCAGTCAGCGACAAAGGTACAGGACGGCAGGCAGGCTCACGGTCTGGTCAGGCAGAGGTTCAAAAGCAGGGGGGCGAGAAAAGGAGAGACTGGGAAAAAGCAGGAGCTGAGAAAAATGCTGGTTGATTTGACAAACAAGACAAACTGGCAACAGACTGTGGTGGAAATTCTACCTTTAACTAATAACTAGGAGAGGCAAAAGGAGAGATGGAGTGAGAGCCCACTGAGTGGAGTTAGTATATAACCAAGAAGCTATCTCAGGATAGGTCAGTATAGGTGCAACCTCAGAGATGACATACAATGGTTCCTAACACCAAGCCCACATATCCTGTGCCAGACCTTCGGCCCCAATTACAAAGAACTTGTTGCTTTGTTCAGTACTAAGAACTTAGGACATTTGTTGTTACTTAGTTTCCACCTTGAACTAGGGGAGAAAAAAATCTCCCCCTAGGAGGAGGTGACTGATGCACACTGTGGAGACAAGTGAATGGTTCCCCACTTCCCCAGGAAGTGCAGCTGCCAACACCAGAGTACGAAAGGAGACATTCTAATGGCAAGAGTTCAAAAGTCCAATCATAAGCATATTCTGCAGATAAGACATCCTAATTATCTTTGTTACTTAGCTAATTCAGATTTCTCCACCACAATCTTTCCCCAGAAACAGGCTACAAAACAGAATAATGTCTCTGTTACTGGTGTACAGGATATAACCTTTACTCTGTCTAGGATCAAGAGGAACCAGTCAGTTTATGTCATATTCTTGGCTGAGTGCCCAGACATCATGGGTCCCTCTACACACACAGAACAGTTAGAACAGGCCTCTCTCAATGCGCACACACACTTTTCCTATCTTATATGAGTTGGTTAAAGAAACTATCTCAAGCCCAATGTCAGGCTTAAAGAAGGATTGTTTAGTACACAAGCATGAGTAGGGTTTAACAGAAAATTTCCCACAAGACAAACAGAGAACACAGGTATAAATACACAGGGGATAATGGGGAAAATGGGCGACACCTGGAGGAGGGTGGAGACAACCACAAAGACAGGTGAAACAGATCAGGGTGTGACAGTCCCCCCCCCCCCCCAAGGGGCGCCTCAAGGCGTCCTACCTGGGCGCATACCTGGTTGACCGGGGTGTCGGCGTTGAAAATCCGCAATGAGGCCTAGGTCCAGGATGTCCCTGGCGAGGACCCAGCACCTCTCCTCCAGGCCATAACCCTCCCAGTCAACCAGGTACTTGAACCCCCTGCCCGAGGTCGTACCAGATACTCGTAGTGACTGCTGACCGTGTTGAAGGCGGTATTCCACTCGTCCCCTTCCCGTATCTCTTCGCGTCGATCCTGTATTGCCGTTCCACTGGCAACAGCCTAGCTCTGCCTAGTGGCATAGGCTCAGGAAGTGGTGACTTGGCCATCTTCGGCAGCCCTCGGGGCAGGTTGGGAAGCCTCGGGATCTCTCAGGAACAAGACCGTCGGGAATTTCCGGGATGACTCGGAGGCAAGGTGGGATCCCTGGACATGTGTAGGTAACTCCCAGGCTGCAACCTCGTCCTTGACCCCCTCCGAGATGCCGTGCAGGAACTTATCGAAAAGTGCCTCTTGGTTCCAAGCACTCTCTGCTGCCAACGTGTGGAAATCATTGCAGGAGTCCTGCCGAAGCTGGATTAGCTTCCAGGCACCCTCTTTCCCGGAGAACGGGGCTTCAAAAACCTTCCTCACTTCTCCCACAAACCACTCCAGACAAGCGCATATGGCCGGCTGTTGTTCTCACACAACAGTAGCCCAGGTGAGAGCTCTCCCGGACAAAGCCTGCAGCTTTGATATGTGCCAGAGAAGGACAGTGTACCGTCTAGCCATACTCCCACATACAGTGCCTTGCGAAAGTATTCGGCCCCCTTGAACTTTGCAACCTTTTGCCACATTTCAGGCTTCAAACATAAAGATATAAAACTGTATTTTTTTGTGAAGAATCAACAACAAGTGGGACACAATCATGAAGTGGAACAACATTTATTGGATATTTCAAACTTTTTTAACAAACCAAAAACTGAAAAATTGGGCGTGCAAAATTATTCAGCCCCTTTACTTTCAGTGCAGCAAACTCTCTCCAGAAGTTCAGTGAGGATCTCTGAATGATCCAATGTTGACCTAAATGACTAATGATGATAAATACAATCCACCTGTGTGTAATCAAGTCTCCGTATAAATGCACCTGCACTGTGATAGTCTCAGAGGTCCGTTAAAAGCGCAGAGAGCATCATGAAGAACAAGGAACACACCAGGCAGGTCCGAGATACTGTTGTGAAGAAGTTTAAAGCCGGATTTGGATACAAAAAGATTTCCCAAGCTTTAAACATCCCAAGGAGCACTGTGCAAGCGATAATATTGAAATGGAAGGAGTATCAGACCACTGCAAATCTACCAAGACCTGGCCGTCCCTCTAAACTTTCAGCTCATACAAGGAGAAGACTGATTAGAGATGCAGCCAAGAGGCCCATGATCACTTTGGATGAACTGCAGAGATCTACAGCTGAGGTGGGAGACTCTGTCC
The DNA here is from genome assembly GCF_013265735.2 of Oncorhynchus mykiss. NCBI lineage: Eukaryota > Metazoa > Chordata > Actinopteri > Salmoniformes > Salmonidae > Oncorhynchus > Oncorhynchus mykiss. The sequence goes on from NC_048585.1 coordinate 16,254,180, forward strand.
ATAGGACAACAATCAGTCGTATATTGCACAAATCTGGCCTTTATGGAAGAGTGGCAAGAAGAAAGCCATTTCTTAAAGATATCCATAAAAAGTGTTGTTTAAAGTTTGCCACAAGCCACCTGGGAGACACACCAAACATGTGGAAGAAGGTGCTCTGGTCAGATGAAACCAAAATTGAACTTTTTGGCAACAATGCAAAATGTTATGTTTGGCGTAAAAGCAACACAGCTCATCACCCTGAACACACAATCCCCACTGTCAAACATGGTGGTGGCAGCATCATGGTTTGGGCCTGCTTTTCTTCAGCAGGGACAGGGAAGATGGTTAAAATTGATGGGAAGATGGATGGAGCCAAATACAGGACCATTCTGGAAGAAAACCTGATGGAGTCTGCAAAAGAGACTGGGACGGAGATTTGTCTTCCAACAAGACAATGATGCAAAACATAAAGAAAAATCTACAATGGAATGGTTCAAAAATAAACATATCCAGGTGTTAGAATGGCCAAGTCAAAGTCCAGACCTGAATCCAATCGAGAATCTGTGGAAAGAACTGAAAACTGCTGTTCACAAATGCTCTCCATCCAACCTCACTGAGCTCGAGCTGTTTTGCAAGGAGGAATGGGAAAAAATGTCAGTCTCTCGATGTGCAAAACTGATAGAGACATACCCCAAGCGACTTACAGCTGTAATCGCAGCAAAAGGTGGCGCTACAAAGTATTAACTTAAGGGGGCTGAATAATTTTGCACGCCCAATTTTTCAGTTTTTGATTTGTTAAAAAAGTTTGAAATATCCAATAAATGTTGTTCCACTTCATGATTGTGTCCCACTTGTTGTTGATTCCTCACAAAAAAATACAGTTTTATATCTTTATGTTTGAAGCCTGAAATGTGGCAAAAGGTCGCAAAGTTCAAGGGGGCCGAATACTTTCGCAAGGCACTGTACTTGTATGAGGTGACTACCTCAAGCTCTAAACCATCAGAGGTAGTAATCACACCTGTGGGGAGAGGGGCATTCTTCTTACTGAACCACAGGACCTTTGTTTTGGAGGTGTTCATGGTTGAGAAAGCTTGTTGGACACTAAGAAAGCTTTGTTGTAGAGCGTTTAACATAAAATCAGTGGAGGGGCCAGCTGAGTATAAGACTGTATCATCTGCATATAAATGGATGAGAGAGCTTCGTACTACATGATCTTTGTTGTTGATGTAAATTGAGAAGCCTTGTAGTACTCCCTTGGTGACAAGCAGTGGCTGAGACAGCAGATGTTCTGACTTTATACACTGTACTCTTTGAGAGAGCAAACCATGCCTAAGACCCCTCAGAGACACCCACACTCCTTAGCCGGCCCACAAGAATGGAATGGTCTACCATATCAAAAGCTTTGGCCAAGTCAATAAAAATAGCAGCACAACATTGCTTAAAGATCTTGCTATCCAATCCCACACTCACTCACATCCCTGGCTGGAACGGTTGTCTACACCAGTTTCATCCACCCCTGGTCCTCCTGTACCCCCAACAGCCCAACCCTGGTCCTCCATTACCACCAACAGCCCAAACATGGTCCTCTATTACCACCAACAGGCCAACCCTGGTCCTCCAGTAGCCCCAACAGCCCAACCCTGGTCCTCCATTACCCCCAACAGCCCAACCCTGGTCCTCCAGTACCCCCAACAGCCCAACCCTGGTCCTCCATTACCCCTAACAGCCCAACCCTGGTCCTCCATTACCCCCAACAGCCCAACCCTGGTCCTCCAGTACCCCCAACAGCCCAACCCTGGTCCTCCAGTACCCCCAACAGCCCAACCCTGGTCCTCCATTACCCCTAACAGCCCAACCTTGGTCCTCCAGTACCCCCAACAGCCCAACCCTGGTCCTCCAGTACCCCCAACAGTTGGGAAACACTGGTCTATACAGTGGATACTGTGTAAAACACCAGACAAAATAGATAGCTGTAGGACAGTCCCACGTCAGTACAGACATCAACAAACAACATCTGCAAACATTGACATCATGAGTATCTGTTCTGCTCAATACGTCTGTCTACTCCAGAGGCTTGGATACAGATCAAGGTAGCGGCTCTTCTTTCAACCTATTTCTATTAACATTCTGGGGCTGAATTTATTTACAGCTCATCCTCTGAGGCGAGCATCCTTCTAAAAAAAAAGAAAGGGGTTTACAGGAGAGCAGGAAAGATGAATAGAGGTCCACGACTAAGGAGTGAGTGGGAGACGAATGCAGCAGATGAGAGAGAGAATGAGAGGGAGAGAGAGAGTGGAGAATCATATGAAGAATTGTAGAATAAATCCCACCTCAGGGCAGATCAGTGTGCTGCAGAGAGTTTGGTTAACTAAAACAAGAATAAACAGCAGTGTGAAAATTGCAATGATTTCTCTCCTGCAAATGATATGCTCTCTCTGAAAGCAGTGTGGGTGGGTGTACGTATGTGTTCGTGCATGTCTTCGTGCATGTTAGTCAGTGTGTAGGCGCTGAAATCCATTTCCTGGTGGCTTTTAAAGCTTTCATCTGGTGCCCATTATCTGGGATATTATCATGTTTCATAAACGTTAGATCTCCATCAGATTACCATCCAGCAGTAAGGTCACGCTAGGAAATAATGGCAAACAGTAAAACACATTCAAGTTGCAGATAAAGTATGAAACAATAATGCTGTTCCAGTAACTGTAAATCCAAGTCTTATCTGCAACCGTAAACCATACGTGATAATGTCAGGTGGTTTACGGATCCTTGGTTTAGGAATCAGTGCATATAAAACATAAACATTTCCTCATGCCCACCGGTACTGTGCACACACACACACACACACACACACACACACACACACACACACACACACACACACACACACACACACACACACACACACACACACACACACACACACACACACACACACACACACACACAAAATGACTGTTTGTGCACGGATAAACACCTGTCATCTAATAACACATATCTTTCTCCATATCCCCTGTTCTCCACTCCTGTAAGACTGTCTCTCTCTCCTTCTCTCTCTTTCTCTCTCTCTCCTTCTCTCTCTTTCTCCAGACTTACAAATGACAGCCTTGATCATAAAAATAACCCTGTGATGCTGAAATGTCTGCGTCTGGGACAGAAGAGCAGCTGGGGAGTTTTTGCTGACACATGGTCCAAAATGCATGGGCCAAGGAACTAGGCCACTTTGACTGTGTTAATCGACGTTTCAGAGGCTGAGCCACCACTCTACAGCACCTCCATTATTCATACTATAAAACACAATTACCCTGTTGTAACCCCTAACACACCTGGAAAAATACACTAACGTTCAAAAGTTTGGGGTCACTTAGGAAGAAGTTCATTGTTTTTGAATGAAAAGCATTTTTCCCCCTTTAAAAGAACATCCACCAGTGTTGTAAATGACTATTGTAGCTGGAAACGTCTGATTTTTAATGGAATATCTACATAGGCGTACAGAGGCCCATTATCAGCAACCATCACTCCTGTGTTCCAATGGCACATTGTGTTAGCTAATGCAAGTTTATCATTTTAAAAGGCTAATTGATCATTAGAAAACCCTTTTGAAATTATGTTAGCACAGCTGAAAACTGTTGTGCTGATTAAAGAAGCAATAAAACGGGCCTTTTTTTAGACTAGTTGAGTATCTGGAGCATCAGCATTTGTGGGTTCGATTACAGGCTCAAAATGGCCAGAAACAAAAACCTTTCTTCTGAAACTTGTCAGTCTATTCTTGTTCTGAGAAATGAAGGCTATTCCATGCGAGAAATTGCCAATAAACTGAAGATCTCTTAAAAAGCTGTGTACTACTCCCTTCACAGAGCAGAGCAAACTGGCTGTCATTCTCATAGAAAGACAGTCTAAGAAGTAGTAAAGCTGTTCTATGTGCTACATTTTTATGCTTCCTGTTCTTAAGTTTCCTTTTACGCTTCCTGTTCTTAAGTTTCATTTTTTAGCACCTTTTACTGTCGGTTTTGTATACCAGCTGAAAATACAATATTTTTGATAATGCTAAATATATTTCACAGAGATTTAGATGATAAAATGATTCTCTACACTGAAACTGAAATGGTGCGAACGATTAGATTTTTAGCAACCAGGAAATGGAGGAGCGATTTCTGCATATTAAATAGATTTTCTGAACTTGACCACCATCAGAGTTATCTCCTTATGCATTATAAACACACATGCAATCATTACAACAGGAAGTTAATGTAATGTCACCAACACCTGCTTTCTGAGTTCACATAAGTTCTTGTGCCTGACACCTCATGTCCACCAGATGCATCAAACTCTTTGCATTTCAGCGGAAGTTGTTCATTTTTAAAGGAGCAGTCCGGAACCCTACTTTGGGGGTTCCGCACTAAGCTGCGGTCCATTCTGTGTACTGCATGCCTTCAATATTTTCAACTCATGCGTTGCTTTACCGTGAGGTGGTACAAACAGAAGTAAACACAGACTCCAACTAGCTAGCTTTTAGCGAGTTGAAAAGCAAAGCACAAGTGTTTCAAGTACAGAAAATCCGGGCTAGACATCCGGCAAAACAAAACTCAGAAGCACCTGAGGGACATCGATTTGTGGTTCAGCTCTGGTATATCACATAACTTCGTCCCCAGGCTCAATTGCTACTACATAGGTTAAACAGAGAGAGAGAGCCAGCTGGTGGACAAGATTACATATGGGCAATAATTCCATGGTAGCGGAATTACGCTGAGACTTTTCACTTTAAAATGTATAACAAACAAAACAGATTGATTTCAAAGTTTAACAAACCATCCAACTCTATGTACAAGGACTAGTTTTTACAATTTCCACTGAGAATTTGACAAAACACATTTACTGGAAGAAATGTTTGGTAACAGAATAATATTTTTTTTATGTTCTGTGTGAATTGTTCAAAGTCATCATTGCGCAGAGTTGGTTTGTTAAACTTTGAAATCCATGTTTTTTGTTTGGCATACTACATTCTAAAGTGAAACGTCAGAGTCTCAGGGTAATTCAGTTACATGGAATTACCCATATCACGCAATGACAAGGCAAATGAAAAGATCCTTCGCAAAATAGTTTAGTAGTTGTACACGCCCTTCTCCCATAGGCTTGCCTTGAGTTGAACAGCAGGCCCAATCACAATTATCCTCGTACGAACCATCTAGATTTTGCGAGTTTCCGTTCTGTTTTGCTATCCTTGTAGTAAGCTCATGCGATCAGGATGGTTTGCACAAGGCTATACTACAATAGGCTTTCTGAGGCACAATGGGTTAATGGCACCCATCTGCGTTTCATCAATCAATTAAATGTGCTGGTTAACTAATGACCATTAGCTACGATAACAGATGTTGCCCATCTGTAAGTGAAGGGGACCATAGCCCCATTGAATTAAAAGACAATGGAATCATTTGAGAACAAAGAAGAGTGAAAACAAAACACAAGAGTGGTAGTGATTCAATATTATCCCCTTCTTTATTGGATACCAGTGTTTACCTCTTATTTGGATGCAATGATTTTCTTGGCATAGTCCAGGTGGCACATAAAACACATTTCAGTCCTTCATTTTGACTTCCTGTATTCGAACATGCTCAGGCAGGGTACTCTCGCCAAAAACAGCATTGAGCTGACGTAAGGTGATTGACACAAGGTTTGAATACACATTAACAGTTTAATAATGTAAAAACCTCACTGCTTTTTTTCCTTTCCAAAGTATTTTTCCAAAACAAATTCAAGGCAAAGCAAAGAAAACACATTTATATCTATTGTCCAAATGAACCTGGTAATGGCATACACTAAAAACACATCTAAATATACGTAGGAAAGATTCAAAGTAGCACTGTGCAGAAGCCCTCGTTAACTAGACGTCATCTTATTCATGACACAGTAAGTAGGATTCGCTCACACACACTGTGTAGCTGAGAACGTCACATTGTGTTTGCATTACGTCACAATTCAACCCCAGAGTAGGCTAATATAGACTGAGTACCAGTATTGTTAGCTAACATTCCACTCCTTGCCACTTCTGTCCTTTGGCAAATGACTGGTACCCATACTAAGGCTAAAAGGGATTGCCAGCAAAACCGATATTGAGGTACAATTTGCGCTATTTATTTTGGGGCATAATCAACCCAATATGGCGCTTCACAAAATAATGGACAGAATGAGTTTGAAAGTCAGAACCCCAAAACACATACAGAGTCACAGTCATGCTTACTGCAAATGACACAGTGAAATATTTCTCATTCACAATACTGGGCAGAGGAACCAGACGGTGAGAACACTTTATTTGGATAACATGTCAACTAACTATCTAGTAAGCCTTACCCTAGCCCTAACCTTTACCCTAGCCCTAACCTTTACCCTAGCCCTAACCTTTACCCTGGCCCTAACCTTTACCCTAGCCCTAACCTTTACCCTAGCCCTAACCTTTACCCTAGCCCTAACCTTTACCCTAACCTTAGCAATCAGTTGCTTCTCAACAGATAGTTTGTTGATAGTAAGTAAGACCATCTACAGATGGACTATCCAGACTATCCAAATAAAGTGGGCCCGAAGGTGCAAATACGTGTCATCAATTTAATCACATTCGTTTTTAAAAATGATCAACAGTTCAATTCCTGGTTGGAAGAGAGCACAAGTTTTCATCAAGACTGGCAATGAAGAGACTTTAAACAGGTTTGGTTTAACATTAACTGACTTGGTCCAACAACAACCAGCTCAATCTAAGACTCTGGACTTGTTTCCTTAGTCAAATGGTTTTCATATAGAGGTCAAGGGGGTCATTTTGACTTGGTACTGTCAGAAATGGTACCCTATTCCAGATGTAGTGCACCCTATGGGTTATGATCACAAGTAATACACTACATAGGGATTAGGGTGCCATTTCAGATGCACACTTGAAATACTTCAAACATTCAAATGGCTCAAATAATTCATACTACTGTATTACCACCTCCCGATATGATCCTCTCTACTGTAGTACTATATTATTCTGTGATGTCGCAGTGTCACATTGTGATTGTGGAAATCAGCTTCAAAAGGGGCACAAGGGAAAATGTCATTCTAAAGACAGCATACAGTAATGTCTAGCATTTCCCTTTGCCTTGGTGAATTCTGAAGGCACAAAAACCTTTCATTATACAGTAGATATGGGTTTGAAGAAACCTCATAATTCACATGAGCTGTTCTGTACCTGTAGGTTAGTCCAAACGTTGTTTAAATGTTGTTTCAGTGTTGGTGCTAGACTCCGTGCAAGACCCATGCGGACCTAGATGGGCCCATGACATGATTTGGTACTGGTCACATTTGCACAACCAAAATATCAATGACAGTAACAACATTTAAACGTATCATAACAAAATTCAAGACAGGAGTCCATGTAAAACCTAAAGGGCCAGCCCTCTTCCACTGTCTCAACTGTTTGGTGATGATGACAGAAGGACAGAAGAACTAGCACCTACTACACATCATATGTTCATTCCCTTGTATGTGTATACGGATCAGGGTTGGAGTCAATTCCATTTCAATTGGAATATCAGTTTACTTCCTGAATTGACCGAGTTTAAATGGAATTGATCCCAATAATCCCTGTTACAGGATCCCATAATCCCTGTTATGAATGACATAAAAAAAACACCTAGAAATAAATGCAGGACAGCAAAGTTCAGGTCACTGACCTGACATTCAGACGCACACTGATGATGGTGAGGACGATGACGATGGTGATGAAGAAGAGTATGAATGTTCAAGTTCAATGTGAACAGGTGTCCGGCACCTGAACAGAAACATGCCGTGTTGTCATCACTCAGTCAAGAGTGAAAGATATGGTAGCTTGTCAATGGAGTGTGTTTGTAAGTGGACCATACCAATAAGCACTCGTAGCGTGAACGGGGGGTGAACCTTCAAGGCCACAACCTCTCGATGAACACACACAGATGAGGTCATGATTTGTAAAGCTCACATCTTTTTCTCTGCAGTGGATTTTTGTGAAAAGATTTAAATACATACTCAGCTCTCAATCGTAACATTACTAAATCAACGTAGAACATCAACCTATATCAAATGAAAAACATGTATAATTAAAGTCATGATTAACAAATATAAATAACATACAGATATTTATCAAACACTGCAATGTTCTTGACTTCCCTTTTAGTGAACAGGGATCTGTTCAGCTTGGCTGTAAAATGGAACATTCTAGGAGCTCGATATCGTGCTTCACTCTCCTTTTCTATTGGATCCTACTTTGAACCTCAATGCTGATTGGTTGCTTAAGATGTCCGTGAAGGGTTGTTGTTCAAGACAAAAAATAACAAACTCCTTCGAACGAGCAAGGTACCAAGACATCTTTCATTCTCCCTTTTAGTCTGCTCTCATACAAGCCTAGTACCAGGACACCTTGGTACCAGGACACTCATAGTCTAGTACCAGGACACCTTGGTACCAGGACACTCATAGCCTAGTACCAGGACACCTAGGTACCAAGACACTCATAGCCTAGTACCAGGACATCTAGGTACCAGGACACTCATAGTCTAGTACCAGGACATCTAGGTACCAGGACACTCATAGTCTAGTACCAGGACACCTTGGTACCAGGACACTCATAGCCTAGTACCAGGACATCTAGGTACCAGGACACGCATAGCCTAGTACCAGGACACCTAGGTACCAGGACACTCATAGCCTAGTACCAGGACACCTAGGTACCAGGACACTCATAGCCTAGTACCAGGACACCTAGGTACCAGGACACTCATAGCCTAGTACCAGGACATCTAGGTACCAGGACACTCATAGCCTAGTACCAGGACACCTAGGTACCAGGACACCTTGGTACCAGGACACTCATAGTCTAGTACCAGGACACCTTGGTACCAGGACACTCATAGTCTAGTACCAGGACACCTTGGTACCAGGACACTCATAGCCTAGTACCAGGACACCTAGGTACCAGGACACTCATAGCCTAGTACCAGGACATCTAGGTACCAGGACACTCATAGTCTAGTACCAGGACATCTAGGTACCAGGACACTCATAGCCTAGTACCAGGACACCTAGGTACCAGGACACTCATAGCCTAGTACCAGGACATCTAGGTACCAGGACACTCATAGCCTAGTACCAGGACACCTAGGTACCAGGACACTCATAGCCTAGTACCAGGACATCTAGGTACCAGGACACCCATAGCCTAGTACCAGGAGACCTAGGTACCAGGACATCTTGCTTCCTCCTTTCCTTTTTCCTTCTGTGTTTCTAGTCTTTCAGTCTGTTCTCTTAAGACTTCTATGAAAACCTCTTGGTTAGGATTGTTCCTTCTGTCTCTGTTTAACAAAGACTCAGTGGGGGCATTGGGCCCAGCTGCTCCCTATGTCACATTGAGTAGTCAAAACACAAAGAATCCTCCAGACCCAGCTGAGACCGTTAGTAGACCTCCTCTCTGCACTCACGCACACACACACACAAACACACACGCACGCACACAAACACACACATAGTGAGAGTGGATGGAGGACAGGATAGAGAGAGGGGGTGTGTGGGGGCTTTCTCGGCTGGGTGGGTAACCATGGGTTACATTCTCATGCTAATGGTGAAGAAAGAGGTGGTAGTTTGCGGGTGGTTTGCTGGGGACGATCGCAGGGGGCTGGTGGGTTGTAAGCGAAAGGAAGGGAAGATTTATTAGGGGAGGGTCCCTTGAGTCTTATATAGCCCCTTCCCGAGGTGGGCAGTGTCCCACCCTCATACGCAGTGTGCCGCTCTTGTGCAACTGCCAGAGCTGGACAAACTCCTCAGGCATGGCGTGGAACCCGCTGAACGGCAGCACGTTATCGTAGTAGTGGTGGCTGACGGGCTGCTCGTCGAGCCCAACGCTGAATGGCCAGAAGCCGTAGGCCGTCACCTCCTCACACAGCCCCAGCGCCAGGCTGACCAGGAAGAGGCCTGTGGACAGGCGCTTGGCATGCACTCCGCGACCCTTCCAGAACTTTCCCACGGTCCTGAGAAACTCGGGGTTGGCAAACAGCATGGTGAGGTTGGACGAGGTGTCGGCAAGGGCGTAGTGTGCCCGCAGGGAGGGGTCGGTGCCCGGCTTCATGGAGAAGGCTGGCATGTAAATGTAGCTGGAGCCGTAGGCCTTCATGCTCTCCACAAAGCTTTTCCGCGACCAAAGAAGGTTCTGAAACCTGAGTAGGGAGAGAGAGAGATAGAGATGAGAATGTGTGAGTACCATAGAAATAGAACCTATAGAATGGACAGCCCCAGTCAACGTTCCATGACAGTGGACCGGAGGTCATATTGGTGTACCCATGAGTGTACAGCTAAAGCTACAATATGTACGTTTTTGGTAGACCTGATCAAATTCACATAGAAATGTGTTATAGATCTGTAATTCTCATTGAAAGCAAGTCTAAGAAGCGGAAGACCAGCTCTATGTGCCCTATTTCTATACTTTCCATTCTTAAGTTTAGTTTTTGCGTCTTTTTCTTTTGGTTTAGTGCACCAGCTTCAAACAGCTGAAAATACAATATTTTTGGTAATTTAAATAATATTTATTTCACAGCGGTTTAGATGGTACAATGATTCTCTACACAATGACTTGTTTTGTCACAAACTGAAATTAGGCCAAACTATTAGAACATTTACACATTCGAACATTTTACCACCAGGAAATGGTGGAGCGACATCTGCATTGCTATGGTCAGAGGGGGCTTTCCCTGTTGTAGTCATTATATTTCTACGGTAACTACCACTTGCTGTTTATCCATGCAAATGTTGCCTTTGGAATTCTAAACTCTATGCCAGTAGAGCCACGTGGATGTACAGACACACACACACACACACACACACACACACACACACACACACACACACACACACACACACACACACACACACACACACTATGGTCACAGAGGGTGATTGTTTTGGTAAATCTATTTGATCTGGTCATGCATTCCAGGCTAAATCTACTGTGGATGTCATGTGAAATGGGTTCTGGAAGTATCTATAGAGTTCTGATAGAATTGGCGTCCTCATTCCATGGGTATTTATGGACTATGGTATTATGGATATGTGCTCTCGGGATATGTCATACTGTATGTGTTGTTCATAATCTAGCCGGTTTATAGGTGTCGGTGTAGTGGCTTGTGGAGGCGGGGATTCAATTGTACTGCATTGCATTTCGAATCAACCCAAATGTAAACAATATACAGTACAGCCTACCTGCCCTCACCGTGATTGAGCTTCAAAATATCAACAAAATGTCTTGAGGACAAGAGTGAGGTTGTGCCAACATCCAATGATAATGTCACGAGATGTCAATCTTTAAATGCACAGAGATGAGATGATGGGAAGCAGCAGGGGGTGTGTTGGCAACAACGTGGTTCAGAAACACACTGAGAGGAAACGCATTGCTGAAAATGGGAACACATTTCAGCAGCACAGAGTAGCATTCTAAACAGACACAAAGAGGCTCTGTTCAAACACACACACACACAAACTTGTTCTTGTCTCCTTGTGGGGACCTAAAATGTATGTCCATTCATAAAACCTAAACCTAACCCTTAACCCTAACCCCAATTCTTACCCAAATTGTTACCCTAACCCTAAACTTAACCCCTAAGCTTAAAATAGTCCCCATGAGGGAGAATATTCCTTGTTGTACTATCCTTGTGGGGGCCATTTGGGGATTTCAGGTCCCCACAACGATAGAAGAACAAGACCACACACACACACACACGTTTTGGCTCTGGATCATGGCTCCTCTATAAAACACCAATCTGGAGGAGGGAAGCTGCTGCTAGGACAAGACAACAGACAAAGCTCTTAGGATGTAACATCTGGAACTGACAGTAGACATCATGAGAGGGAGAAAGAAAGGGAGAGGGAGAGAATATAGAGAGGGAGAGAAGACAGAGAGGGAGAGAAGACAGAGACCTTGGTAGGAGAGAAAGCAGTAGAGAAAGAGAGAGGGAGAGAATATAGAGAGGGAGAGAAGACAGAGAGGGAGAGAAGACAGAGACCTTGGTAGGAGAGAAAGCAGTAGAGAAAGAGAGAGGGAGAGATCGCAGGAGAGAATAAGAGAGGGAGAGATCGCAGGAGAGAATAAGAGTGGGAGAGAGAGCTGGAGAGGAGAGATGGTAGGAGAGAAAGAGAGAGGGAAAGAGAAAGGGAAAGAGAGAGAGATAACTGGAGAGGAGAGATAGCAGGAGAGAATAAGAGAGTGAGAGAGATAGGGCGGGGAGAGAATGGGAAACAGAGTAGTAGAGAGAAAGGATGGAGAGAAAGAGGGAGAGGACTGAAAAGGAGAAGACTTGGATGCTGTCCCACACACCCATACATTTCACAGTCAACAGCAGTTTTGAAAGGAAAGGAGTGTACCTCTTCTCAATGATGCTGGGGTTGGCTGTCACCAGGTTGGTTCTGGTCCCCACATCCTCAACATACTCCCTAGACAGTGGTGGAAGGTTGCACCTAGATACGAAAAACACAAGTACACATGTGTATTAATATACTGATAGTGACTTTACAGTGTCCATAAATCTTTCACTATTTGACAACTTGGTCAGGATTGCAGATAGTGGTTATTCATGTTTTTCTTTCAGAATGGAATTAGCTTTTAGCTTTTTGTCTTGCCTTTTCTTAACCATTTAATGTTAACACATTGTGATACTAAAGTTGTAACAAAATTATAACTTAGAAAATAGTTTTATCTGCATTGAATGAACACAACATTTCTCTAGTGCAAACTTCCAGTCAGGCAGCCAGTGAGCCTATAGGCTTTGGATGGAGTTGGAGCTCCAAAGTTATTATTTCAGTCTTGCCTTTCCCAGTTTCAAGCCTGGTTTAAGCCTGGTTTAAGCCAGCCAGGCATGCCTGAGATGGGGGGGACAACAGTGATCCAAAGTAGAACTAGTCTAGTCAACTAAATCAGACCCTCTGTTGTTAGTTCTCAAGGCTCCAGAGCCAAACTGACTTAATCTGCCCCCTTCAAAACCCAGGCATTTCTTATGACACCTCTCTCTCTCTCTCTCTCTCCCTCTCTCTCAGATATGACACCTGTTCTCATTAATTCTGATGGCTGATGTTCTTTGGCTGCTCTTTCTGGCCCCGGCGAGCGCAGGATGGCCAAATCATATTTGGACGGGCACTGGAGCGAACAGCCCCTCTCTTACCGCATGACAAAGTCAGCCTGGTCAATGTCCTTCCCACAGCCGCTGTGCTTCAGGACCCCTCCATTGCCCACCACTGAACACTTTTTGAGGGGACGCTGAAGAGGTGTCTCCTGGTAAACAAGAGGGAAGTGAGTGTCATGAAGTGGGTAAACATACACACGTACACACACACATCCTGAAGTGGACTGGCCTGAAACGTTTGTGAACAATCAAAGACAACGGTAACGACAAGTCAAATGAGGTGAGAGGGATAGATAGGGCTGCTGCAACGACCATATTACCATCACACCGGCAGTCACGAGTCATGAAGGCAGTCAAATTCCACGTGACCGTTTAGTCATGGTAATTAGGCTTCTCCAAGCTTTGATGCTGCTGATGGTCATTATTAGCCTACCAGACTTACTAACTGCCTGGTACTCAGCACTCTATTGTCCCTCTAATCACTCTGACATCAAATGTAATCGAAAATCGAATCAAACACTTAATGAGAGTCCGTCATTGTAAATAATATTTTTTTCTTAACTGACGTGCCTAGTTAAATAAAGGTTAAATAAAAAGTCCATGAGCTCATGTTGCGCAACATTTCTTTCGGCTATGCAATTGCGTGAGAAAACAGAGTGATGGCCTCTATTAAAAAGAGGAGGATCCCATCAGCTTTCTGTAGGCTAGGCCTACTATATTTATTTCTCAACTTTCCTAATATTAAGCACATTGCTTCTCTCTACAACAGGAAGCCTCCCAAGTGGCGCAGAGGTCTAAGGCACTGCATTGCAGTGCTTGAGGCATCACTACAGACCCGTGTTCAATCCCGGGCTGTGTCGCAGCCCAGCATCGTTAGGGGAGGGTTTGGCCGGCTGGGATATAATTGTCCCATCACACTCTTGCAAATCCTTGTGGCGGGCAGGGCGCATGCACGTTGACTTCGGTCGCCAGTTGTACGGTGTTTCCTCCGACACTTGCGGCTGGCTTTCGGTTTAAGTGAGCAGTGTGTCAAGAAGCAGTGCTGCTTGGCAAGGTTATGTTTCGGAGGGCGCATGGCTCTCGACCTTCGCCTCTTCCAAATCCATACGGGAGTTGCAGCGATGGGACATTGCGAAAAAGGGGGTTAAAATGTACCCAAAAAATGTGTATAGCCTACCTGGCTGGCATGAAAATGAACCATGCTATTTAACGGCTGCAGGGGCAGTATTGAGTAGCTTGGAAGCTCGGAAGTTTGGGGAAGAGGTGCCCAGAGTAAACGGCCTGCTCCTCAGTCTCATATGCATATTATTATTAGTATTGGATAGCAATCTGAAGTTTCTAAAACTGTTTGAATGATGTCTGTGAGTATAACAGAACTCATTTGGCAGGCAAATACCTGAGAAGAAATCCAAACAGGAAGTGAGAAATCTGAGGTTGGTCGATTTTCAGCTCAGGCCCTATTGAATTCACAGTGGGACATGAATGAAGTTGTACTTCCTAAGGCTTCCACTAGATGTCAACAGTCTTTAGAAACTTTAATGTGGCTTCTACTGTGTTGTGGGACTGAATAAGAGCTGAATGAGTCAGGTTACTGGCAGAGAGCCATTTCCTGGTCATGCGCATTCCACATGATATCGACCTGCTCCTCTAAACACAAAGGAATTATCCGGTTGGAACTTTATTGAAGATTTATGATAAAAACATCCTAATGATTGATTCTATACTTAGTTTGAAGTGTGTCTTCGACCTGTAATATAACTTTTTGAAGTTTTTGTCCGAAGTAATGCTCGACCTGCACTAGCGTTTGGATAATTTAATTATGAGATTTCTGTTGTTTTTAATTTGGCGCCCTGCACTTTCACTGGCTGTTGTCATATCATCCCGTTAACGGGATTGCAGCCCTAAGAAGTTTTTAAGTGTATAGATGATATGTATTTTCCCCGCTGCCCCTGTTTGGAGACAGGTGCATGATAATGGTCCATTCTAAATCAAAATACATTTCACACATATTATTTAGTATATGTAAAGACAAGATTAAATCAAGAATAGTCTGATGGGTGACAATATTAGCCTATCACTTGTGAATGATATATTATCACTTGTGAATGATGCCCAGCATAAGAAACAAACTTTTTGTTAAAAAAAAGTGATCATAGTCGCACACCTCGTGTAGCCTAGCTCTTGGGCCTATATGTGAGTATCACAACTAAAGTGGCCAAATAACTTCTTAAAATGAAGCACATTAATCCGGTTTGCAAGGGGTGTCGAGCCTAACTGGCATACATAAGCAGCGAGTGAGTTTGAAGTTTGGGGAAGATAATTTTCACCATAAAAATACACCAAATATAATAAAATAATTACATGCATAATCACATTTGCGGGCACTTTTGATAATGGTGTTTTCCGCTAATGGAACTTTTATGCTTATATCCTACTACCATGTGTGAATAACGCTCTGATCTGTTTAGTCAACCATATTGCGTGAAAACGTTTTTTTTTATGCTAGTGGTTGTATTAATTTGGGATCTATCGCATCCCACAACCGTCCCAGACTATGTTTGGAATATTTCTTTCTCACACAGAATAGGTCGAATTTTGTACTATGAGGGATAGTAGATTGACATAGGCTAATGCTTTTGCTGTTTGTTAGGCCTACTCATCTTGTTGGCAGACGAAAAGTAAATGTGAACAGTTCTTCCAATATCTTCAATATGGACCTTGGAATTGGATAAGGACTCGGGCAATTGCGCCCCAGATATTTCTGTCTTCACTTGTAACCTGTGAGAAACACTCGATCACGTGATAGAGAGCAATGTGCGTGAGAGGTGCTTTGGAGCGCGCAGCACTCAGGGGGAAGGACACAACGCAGCACTCAGGGGGAAGGGCACAACGCAACACTCAGGGGAAAGGACACAACGCAGCACTCAGGGGGAAGGGCACAACGCAACACTCAGGGGGAAGGGCACAACGCAGCACTCACGGGAAGGACACAACGCAGCACTCAGGGGGAAGGGCACAACGCAGCACTCAGGGGGAAGGGCACAATGCAGCACTCAGGGGGAAGGGCACAACGCAGCACTCCGTGCCAAGAGCACAGCAGCCACTGGCCGCAAAAGGCATGGACTTTTTTAGGGTGCATTATGACACATTTGTGACCACACAAAGGGGATGCCGCTGTGAAATTCGAGGCATTATCAAGTGTTTGTCAAATTGTGAAAGAGAAACTGATAAAGTGTGTGCAACCTGAGCAAAAAACATGCCTTTCAAGTCGCATCATGCAGCCTTACAATGTATTAAAAATAAAAATCAAAACATATAGCCCAACGTTTGTAGAACAATTTACATGAATAACTCTAAATGAAGCATATAGGATACCTATTTCTATGTTAACCGCTCAACACAGAATAGCCGCATGTGCAACACTCAAATCGCTGGGAGAAAATATCCTTCCTACTTTATTCAGCTTTGTTCAATTGTATTCTTCATACTATAAAATAATTTAAAATAATGGAATTTTAAGCAAATCTGGTCTGCTAAATTAACTAATGTAGCCCACAGCCAAATGGCATATCCAGATCAGGACCTAACATAAGGACAACTCAGAATATGCTATTCTGTTCTTCTGAAATAGTCTACATTTTCTTCATTTAATGCTTCTTTAGACCTGTCTAAAATAAATCATGGATTTATTGTGAATGAAAAAGTCAAGGGGTCTGAATGGTTTCTGAATGTACTGTAAATGTTGACTACTTTCCTAAAAAAGTATAAAGCAATACATGTCTGCTCACAGTTTGCTACAGACAGACAGCAAACATTGAGTGGACAGAGGACATTCACTTATTTTCCATTGCTATAATATTTTGACCAGTTCTTGTGATGAGTTAAATTTGGATGCATGTAAAGTAAATAAACAAATGCACTTTATACATTTAGAACGTACTAGGAATGTGAACTAAAAGTCCTGGGAAGGTTCCCAGACGGAGAGCTGGGTACTCTCTTCTCAACCTCCATTACAGGCCGACCATAAGGGCCTAAGCATGGCCAGTGTTGGCCAGTGAATGGGGTGTCTATGGGTGCCTCTTGAGGCAAATCCTTTCTATTCGTTTGGCCTGTTGCTGTGAGTCTGCGCCCTGCTTGAGCCGGTGCCAGCGATGAACAGAGTCCTGAGAGAAACAAATGCTCTCATTATTCCCTTTGGAGTGGAGGACTAGACCCCCTCATCCTCCTATTTCTCTACCCCCCCCCCCCCCCCCCTCTGTGTTCCCCCCAGGGTGTCTGGTGAACCATGAAAGGGGCTGAGCCAGCTAGAGGAGAACAATGGCCAGCTCACAGTTCTGGGAACATATCACTCCATATCATTGTAACACATGTGATCCAAACATTAGTTATATTTGTATTATATCTCACTGAGAGAAGTATTATGAGATGAGAGTAGGGCTAGCACAAGCCAAAACACAGAACAAAACAAAGGCCAAAACACGGGCCAAAACAAAGGCCAAAACACAGACCAACACACAGACCAAAACACAGACCAAAACACAGACCAACACACAGACCAACGCACAGACCAACACACAGACCAACACACAGACCAAAACACAGACCAACACACAGACCAACACACAGACCAAAACACAGACCAACACACAGACCAAGACGGTTAAAAAAAAAACAGGCCATACTTTAAAAAACAACACATTTTTAACCAAACAAATGAGAGGATGAGAGATGATGAGCACTACTGACCAGGGCAGAAGCGATCACAGCCTAAAAGCCTAAAAGCCCTTTCTATGTGATCAAAGCTAACAAAGCTTCTCCATTAATCAGCCAACTCCTAAATGACACATTCCTCCAATGGACGGTGATGCCAACGCTTCACTGCGTGGTCAGAAGGGCTCTGTTTTGCTGTGCCCATGAGCTTGGTGGCACTGCCAGTTCTGGTCAGGCATGGCTCGCTCTCTATGCCCAGACCTGCAATTAGTGCTCCGCCTGAGACAGAAAAGTTAGTCCTACTCATGACAACCCAAGTGTGTGTGTCCATGTCAAAAGAGAGAGAGAGAGAGAGAGAGAGAGAGAGAGAGAGAGAGAGAGAGAGAGACATCGCTCAACAGAGAGGGTTTATGAGTTTATAACATTCATGCACAGGGAAAAAGTAGGCAAATAGTGTATGAATACTTGAGTGTGTGTGTGTGAGTGAGTGAGTGAGTGAGTGAGTGAGTGAGTGAGTGAGTATGTGAGTGTTTGCCTCCTCTTCCCTGCTTCAGGCTCTATTTTTGTCAGGCAGTGATTATACAGTGCTGTCTAGAGCTGTCCTTGTGTATAATGTGTGTGTGGGTGAGTAGCCACTGGTGGTTAGGACGTGGGAGGATAGGGTACACAAACACGCACTTGACACACACTCACTCACATGCTCTGCAAACACAGCACACAGATCTCACAGGACTTACACGCCAGCGCACAGTGACACGCACACACACTCTCTGGATCCCTCTCTCTCCACGTCAAGTCAAGAGGATTGCTGTAACGTCAATGCCTCAGTCATAAACAGGTACATTAGATGGTGTCAAGGCAACCTTTACTAGTAGGGAGACTGACACACACCCACACACAATAAAAGCCCCTCTCCCCGACCGGAAGAAAGCATGGCTCCCACCCCTTTCCATCCCACCTAGCAACCGAGGTTGCTTACCAGTCCCCCTCCCACCCACCCATCCCCTGAGTCTCCCCTTACATTCCTCCCAATCCCCCACAACGACCAGAGACCCCACCCCCCCGTACCACCAACTTTTATCCTAAATCAAATGACATGTTTGTTGACTTCACATTGAATTGACGTTAGTTTACATCTCAACCAAATGTATATCAAAACTAGACCTTTGTCACGCCCTGACCTGAGATATCTCTGTTTTCTTTATATTTTGGTTAGGTCAGGGTGTGACTAGGGTGGGTACGCTAGTTTTTGTATTGTCTAGGGTTTTTTGTATGTCTAGGGTTTTTGTAGGTCTAGGTGATGTGTATGTCTATGGTGGCCTGATATGGTTCCCAATCAGAGGCAGCTGTTTATCATTGTCTCTGATTGGGATCATATTTAGGTAGCCATTTCCCTTTGGTGTTTTTCAGATCTTGTCTATGTGTAGTTGCCTGTCAGCACTCATTTGTATAGCTTCACGTGTCATTTTGTTATTTTGGTTAGTTTGTTCAGTGTTCATTCTTATAATAATAAAGAATGTACGCATACGACGCTGTGCCTTGGTCCGATTCATACGACGCTGTGCCTTGGTCCGATTCATACCACGCTGTGCCTTGGTCCGATTCATACGACGCTGTGCCTTGGTCCGATTCATACGACGCTGTGCCTTGGTCCGATTCATACGACGCTGTGCCTTGGTCCGATTCATACGACGCTGTGCCTTGGTCCGATTCATACGACGCTGTGCCTTGGTCCGATTCATACCACGCTGTGCCTTGGTCCGATTCATACGACGCTGTGCCTTGGTCCGATTCATACGACGCTGTGCCTTGGTCCGATTCATACGACGCTGTGCCTTGGTCCGATTCATACAACGCTGTGCCTTGGTCCGATTCATACGACGCTGAGCCTTGGTCCGATTCATACGACGCTGTGCCTTGGTCCGATTCATACGACGCTGTGCCTTGATCCGATTCATACGACGCTGTGCCTTGGTCCGATTCATACGACGCTGTGCCTTGGTCCGATTCATACAACGCTGTGCCTTGGTCCGATTCATACGACGCTGAGCCTTGGTCCGATTCATACGTCGCTGTGCCTTGGTCCGATTCATACGACGCTGTGCCTTGGTCCGATTCATACAACGCTGTGCCTTGGTCCGATTCATACGACGCTGTGCCTTGGTCCGATTCATACGACGCTGTGCCTTGGTCCGATTCATACGACGCTGTGCCTTGGTCCGATTCATACGACGCTGTGCCTTGGTCCGATTCATACGACGCTGTGCCTTGGTCCGATTCATACGACGCTGTGCCTTGGTCCGATTCATACAACGCTGTGCCTTGGTCCGATTCATACGACTCTGTGCCTTGGTCTGATTCATACCACGCTGTGCCTTGGTCCGATTCATACGACGCTGTGCCTTGGTCCGATTCATACAACGCTGTGCCTTGGTCCAATTCATACAACGCTGTGCCTTGGTCCGATTCATACGACGCTGTGCCTTGGTCCGATTCATACGACGAACGTGACAACGTTGAGATGACGTTCATGTCCAGTGGGTAGCCATGGAGAAAAAGATAAATGAGTGATCACCATGACCCCAAATAGGTTCAGCAGAGCTCAATCAGGAGTGTGTGGGGGGAGATACAGAGAGAAAGAGAGAGGAGGGGGAGAGGGGGTTGAGGAAGAGAAGGGGAGATGGAGAACATTAGGGTGTGAGAGACAGAGAGAGATTTTTTTTTAAGGATGGCATATCTGAGCGAATGAGAGAGGAGTGGGAGCAAGAGAGGGATAGAGCGAGGAACAAAAGAGAACGCAAGTAACTGACTCTATCCCTTTTTAGGGAACTGAAAACAATGTAGAAGGAATTCAAAATATCTTCACATCTTCCTATATGGTAACATTTGTAACCCAATATGTATTAAGAAACTTTGTGTTTGAGTTGATTCCCTACTTCCTCTCCTCTTCTGTCTGTGGACTTGGTGTAGATAACGAACCATGACCTTATGGCACAAATTACACACACACTTCACCTCCTCTTCACACTTCAACCCAAAAAGGGTTCTCCTATGGGGACTTCTGAAGAACCCTTTTGGAACCCTTTTCTCTAAGAGTGTAGCATTGAGTCACATGAATGTACAGTACATATATGTGTAATGAATGAATATCCTAGGCTGTAGATTGTTGTTTTTCTGGAAATGTCTTTTTGGTTATGTACAGTGCCTTGCGAAGGTATTCGGCCCCCTTGAACTTTGCGACCTTTTGCCACATTTCAGGCTTCAAACATAAAGATATAAAACTGTATTTTTTTGTGAAGAATCAACAACAAGTGGGACACAATCATGAAGTGGAACGACATTTATTGGATATTTCAAACTTTGTTAACAAATCAAAAACTGAAAAATTGGGCGTGCAAAATTATTCAGCCCCCTTAAATTAATACTTTGTAGCGCCACCTTTTGCTGCGATTACAGCTGTAAGTCGCTTGGGGTATGTCTCTATCAGTTTTGCACATCGAGAGACTGACATTTTTTCCCATTCCTCCTTGCAAAACAGCTCGAGCTCAGTGAGGTTGGATGGAGAGCATTTGTGAACAGCAGTTTTCAGTTCTTTCCACAGATTCTCGATTGGATTCAGGTCTGGACTTTGACTTGGCCATTCTAACACCTGGATATGTTAATTTTTGAACCATTCCATTGTAGATTTTGCTTTATGTTTTGGATCATTGTCTTGTTGGAAGACAAATCTCCGTCCCAGTCTCAGGTCTTTTGCAGACTCCATCAGGTTTTCTTCCAGAATGGTCCTGTATTTGGCTCCATCCATCTTCCCATCAATTTTAACCATCTTCCCTCTCCCTGCTGAAGAAAAGCAGGCCCAAACCATGATGCTGCCACCACCATGTTTGACAGTGGGGATGGTGTGTTCAGCTGTGTTGCTTTTACGCCAAACATAACGTTTTGCATTGTTGCCAAAAAGTTCAATTTTGGTTTCATCTGACCAGAGCACCTTCTTCCACATGTTTGGTGTGTCTCCCAGGTGGCTTGTGGCAAACTTTAAACGACACTTTTTATGGATATCTTTAAGAAATGGCTTTCTTCTTGCCACTCTTCCATAAAGGCCAGATTTGTGCAATATACGACTGATTGTTGTCCTATGGACAGAGTCTCCCACCTCAGCTGTAGATCTCTGCAGTTCATCCAGAGTGATCATGGGCCTCTTGGCTGCGTCTCTGATCAGTCTTCTCCTTGTATGAGCTGAAAGTTTAGAGGGACGGCCAGGTCTTGGTAGATTTGCAGTGGTCTGATACTCCTTCCATTTCAATATTATCACTTGCACAGTGCTCCTTGGGATGTTTAAAGCTTGGGAAATATTTTTGTATCCAAATCCGGCTTTAAACTTCTTCACAACAGTATCTCGGACCTGCCTGGTGTGTTCCTTGTTCTTCATGATGCTCTCTGCGCTTTTAACGGACCTCTGAGACTATCACAGTGCAGGTGCATTTATACGGAGACTTGATTACACACAGGTGGATTGTATTTATCATCATTAGTCATTTAGGTCAACATTGGATCATTCAGAGATCCTCACTGAACTTCTGGAGAGAGTTTGCTGCACTGAAAGTAAAGGGGCTGAATAATTTTGCACGCCCAATTTTTCAGTTTTTGATCTGTTAAAAAAGTTTGAAATATCCAATAAATGTCGTTCCCCTTCATGATTTTGTCCCACTTGTTGTTGATTCTTCACAAAAAAATACAGTTTTATATCTTTATGTTTGAAGCCTGAAATGTGGCAAAAGGTCGCAAAGTTCAAGGGGGCCGAATACTTTCGCAAGGCACTGTAGCTAAAATGCTGCCGTTTCTCTCTCCCTCTGCAGTGGAATTGTTTTCTCTCTATTCCTCCTTATCTTCTCCCACTCAAAATACAGCACACACACATACAATCACACAAGACACACCACACACACATCCAGACACTTGCCTTAACACACACACACCTACACCCCCCTCTACAGATACACACACATTGTCCCTACCTAGAATAACAACAACAGTTGTCTTGTCACACTAGTGTTTTCTCAGGGCTAGGTAGTAGTGGGCAAGCAGGCCATGCATCAACAGTCCTGGGGGCTGGGACGCACAGTAGCTTTTTCCACCTCTCCTTGAAACCATTAACACCTGCAACGGGGGGGGGGGGGGGGGGGGGGGGGGGGGGGGGGTCATACTGCATGTTCTGCTCTGAGTAACAAGGGATGGCCTGTTGTTAGTAACCAGAGGGACAGATACAAATGAAAGAGGAAGAGTCCAACATTTCTTTCATTATTACTCTCAATGTTCTGCTTAGAACACACACACACACAGACACACGCACACACACACACAGACACATGCACACACACAGACACACACCACCTGGCAAAAAACATGTAGGCCTATACAGGCTAATGGATATATCTGATGAGGGCCACAATTTGACAACCCATCTGTGTTTTTCTCCACATTTTGAGGACTGAATATCTCCGGTTATCTGATCCAATCTCCAATGAGGGTTTTCACATCCTCCTTTATGTCCTCTCTGTCATGATGAAGTGGCATCCATCTCGAATCCCACAGCTTGCATTCAGGGTGTCATATTCCCATGTTCCCCGGGGCTCGTGACCTATGACAAATCATTTCCTAACAGCACAATCTGTTCCCTTCTTTAGTCTCTAGATAGATGAAGCATTTTTAAGTTTCCTATACCCTTCTGAGTAATTTAGGGGGTATCTCAATCATCTAAAATAGATTCCTCTACCGTGTCTCCACTCCTTCAACTAAACAGATTTTCACCTCTCGACTCTTTTCAGACCAGTGCAGATTGAAGGAGAGGAGACAAGGAGAGGAAACCACAGACTATTGACATTTCCCCCTTACTGGTTTACTGTTACACTAGGTTGATGACCTTGAATAAGGCCTGTGTGTCTATGTACACTGATGACTCAACAGTATACACGTCGGCTATGACAGTAAAATAAATAACTGACCCCCATAGAGCTCCAGTCAGTTTTACAATGGGTTAACTAGCGATAGGCTGGTGATCAGTATCTTTTCGGACAAATCACTCACTCAACCCTAAACCTCATCTAGATCTATTTTTGAAAAAAATGTGTCAATTGAGCAAGTTGAGGAGACTAAACTGCTGGATGTAACCCTAGATAGCAAGCTGTCATGGTCAAAACATATAGACTCAATGGTTGCTGAAATGAGAAGAGGTCTGTGGTTGTGCTTTCTGGACATCTCAGTGGACCAGACAGGTCCTAGTTCTGTCGCATCTGGACTCATTTAGTTAGTTATTTTTACTGAACCTTTATTGAACTAGTCAAGTCAAGTAAGAACTAATTCTTATTTACAATGACGGCCTACCAAGAGGCAAACGGCCTGCTGCGGTGACTACTGCCCAGTTATGTGGTCATGTGCGGCGAAGAGTGGGGTACAGTGGGGCAAAAAAGTATTTCGTCAGCCACCAATTGTGCAAGCTCTCCCACTTAAAAAGATAAGAGAGGCCTGTAATTTTCATCATAGGTACACTTCAACTATGACAGACAAAATGAGAAAAAAAATCGAGAAAATCACATTGTAGGATTTTTAATGAATTTATTAGCAAATTATGGTGGAAAATAAGTATTTGGTCAATAACAAAAGTTTATCTCAATACTTTGTTATATACCCTTTGTTGGCAATGACAGAGGTCAAACGTTTTCTGTAAGTCTTCACAAAGTTTTCACACACTGTTGCTGGTATTTTGGCCCATTCCTCCATGCAGATCTCCTCTAGAGCAGTGATGTTTTGGGGCTGGGCAACACAGACTTTCAACAACTCAGCATTCTTTGTCCTCCAAACACGACGAGTTGAGTTTTTACCAAAAGGTTCTATTTTGGTTTCATCTGACCATATGACATTCTCCCAATCTTCTTCTGGATCATCCAAATGCTCTCTAGCAAACTTCAGACGGGCCTGGACATGTACTGGCTTAAGCAGGGGGACACGTCTGGCACTGCAGGATTTGAGTCCCTGGCGGCGTAGTGTGTTACTGATGGTAGGCTTTGTTACTTTGGTCCCAGCTCTCTGCAGGTCATTCACTAGGTCCCCCCCGTGTGGTTCTGGGATTTTTGCTCACCGTTCTTGTGATCATTTTGACCCCACGGGGTGAGATCTTGCGTGGAGCCCCAGATCGAGGGAGATTATCAGTGGTATTGTATGTCTTCCATTTCCTAATAATTGCTCCCACAGTTGATTTCTTCAAACTAATCTGCTTACCTATTGCAGATTCAGCCTTCCCAGCCTGGTGCAGGTCTACAATTTTGTTTCTGGTGTCCTTTGACAGCTCTTTGGTCTTGGCCATAGTGGAGTTTGGAGTGTGACTGTTTGAAGTTGTGGACAGGTGTCTTTTATACTGATAACAAGTTCAAACAGGTGCCATTAATACAGGTAACGAGTGGAGGACAGAGGAAGAAAGAAAGAAGAAGAAGAAGAAGAAGTTACAGGTCTGTGAGAGCCAGAAATCTTGCTTGTTTGTAGGTGACCAAATACTTATTTTCCACCATAATTTGCAAATAAATTCATAAAAAATTCTACAATGTGATTTTCTGGATTTTTTTTCTCATTTAGTCTGTCATAGTTGAAGTGTACCTATGATGATAATTACAGGCCTCTCTCATCTTTTTAAGTGGGAGAACTTGCACAATTGGTGGCTGACTAAATACTTTTTTACCCCACTGTAAGTCAATAGCAGTTGGTCCAGAACAAAGCAGCAGGTATCTCACTTAGATGTACACAGAGAGTGAATGTCAGTAACATGCATGTCAGTCTCTCCTGGCTCAGAGTTGAGGAGAGATTGACTGCATCACGATTGGTCTTTATGTGATGTGTTGATGTGTTTGTCGGTAGCAAACTGTCTGTTCAAGCAGTTGTCACACAGTTCGGACACTCATCGGTACAACACAATACATGCAATCTGAGGTTTTCACAGTCCCCAGGTCCAGTACAGAGGCTGGGAAACACCGTATTAAATATAGACATGACGACATGGAACTCTCTGCCACCCCAGGTAACTCAAGCTAGCATAAAAACGTATAAAAGGACACCTTACGGAACAACGAGGAGTGTGAAGAGACAGCCATTTTTATATATTTTGTATTGTATTATGTATTGTATTATGTAGGAAGGGCTTATAGGGCAGGAGCCATCTCCTGCTTCTGAAGCGTGAGGCAGAGGCAGGAGATGATGCAGTATTATGTAATGTTATGTAGTATTATGTAGTGTTATGTAGTATTATGTAGTGTATGTAGTATTATGTAATGCTATACAGTGTTATGTAGTTTTATGCAGTATTATGTAGTGTTATGTAGTATTATGTAGTGTTATGCAGTGTTATGTAGTTTTATGTAGTATTATGTAGTGTTATGTAGTTTTATGTAGTATTATGTATATTATGCAGTGTTATGTAGTTTTATGTAGTATTATGTATATGATGTATATTATGTATTTTGTTTGGACCCAAGGATGAGTTATTTATTTAATGTATTTATTGTGACTTGCAGGTCTGATGTGGCCCATGAGCCAGATTTCATACCACAATGTATGAAATGTATGGTATGTGGTTATAAAGGGTTTACTTTTAATTATGATTTATTTGATTTATTAGGATCCTCAATTAAAAAGTGTAAATAAATAAATGTAATGTAATAACTAATAATAATAGGGGATCCTAATATATAAATAAATAATAATTCAAAGTAAACCCTTTATGACCACATACTATACATGTCATAAGGCCTTCAGTTATGGCCTAGTTCTCCTCAGCCTTCAGTTATGGCCTAGTTCTCCTCAGCCTTTAGTTATGGCCTAGTTCTCCTCAGCCTTTAGTTATGGCCTAGTTCTCCTCAGCCTTCAGTTATGGCCTAGTTCTCCTCAGCCTTCAGTTATGGCCTAGTTCTCCTCAGCCTTTAGTTATGGCCTAGTTCTCCTCAGCCTTCAGTTATGGCCTAGTTCTCCTCAGCCTTTAGTTATGGCCTAGTTCTCCTCAGCCTTCAGTTATGGCCTAGTTCTCCTCAGCCTTCAGTTATGGCCTAGTCCTCCTCAGCCTTCAGTTATGGCCTAGTTCTCCTCAGCCTTCAGTTATGGCCTAGTTCTCCTCAGCCTTCAGTTATGGCCTAGTTCTCCTCAGCCTTCAGTTATGGCCTAGTTCTCCTCAGCCTTCAGTTATGGCCTAGTTCTCTTCAGCCTTCAGTTATTGCCTAGTTCTCCTCAGCCTTCAGTTATGGCCTAGTTGGGTTATTGGGTAAGCATTAGAATAAGCCGCCTCAACATTTGCAGCCATAGGTGGTAATATCTCTGTAGGAGCTGATCTGTCGTCAGTATTGTGAAAAAATTATAATGTTAAGGAAAGATTTGAATGGAGAAAGCTGATCCGAGAGCAGCGCTCCCTTTATTAAGATCTTATCAGTATCAATCGACACATGCTCCAACGACGCCCTTAGCAACCGTTCTCTCTGAGTGGTGTTTTAGGAAACGCATGTTACATCTTCGTCCGTTGCAGGAAAGATGCATCGTTAAAACACTCGTTAGCCATCGCTATCAGGAAGCCGGGCCCTTTTCAGTTGTGCTGAAATGTAGGTAAGGTGACAGACATTACTAACACTGATCTGAATAAAAGGCATTGAAAGTCACATCAATTTCTAAGCACTAGAAGCACTCCAGTTAGTTAGGTTATCGACGTGTCACATGTTTTACAGTGTATGTTGCAAAGGTTAGACTCACTTCTCAGTTCAACGTGTATATTGTTCACTTAGTGTTTTAGTGAGATTGTAATGATGTTATCTTGGAGACCTGTGAAAAGGGTGATAGCGTGGGGATTTCACCGTTGAGCTTGGGTGAAAGGGAAGGTGGTGAAAAACTCATTAAGTTGTTACATATATTTATGGCCATCATTGTGAAGCAAGTTACTGTAGAGAACCTGCCCTTGTTAAAATCTTAAAAGAGTGTTGACCATTAACACAGACTATGGTTGGTGTGTTTTTATTGGGGTCAGGGGGTTTGGAGTTCAATTCCACATATGGACAATGCACAAATTCTCTACACTACCATCAGTGACCATGCAAGTGTGATCACAGACACAAACACATACAAACACACACACAAATATATTATTGTGTTTTTAGGTGTGTTAGAGTTGGGCTGGAACAAAAGCCTGTACACTGCTGGCCTCCAGGACCAGAGTAGAGGCCTACCTGCACAAAGAGAGAGTAGGTCTCATTGTTGACTGTGTGTGAGTGGTAAAACTCTCCATCGTACCACAGGACCTTCCCCATAGGTGAATTCTGCTTGGTCACCGCAAACATTCTCCTTGGGTCACAGCACTCTGAAAGCAGCTTCCTGTAACGAGAGAGGAAGTAGGATGATGTTGTATCTCAACACTGATCTAATGTCAATTTAGGGTGTCATCACTTATGTGTGAGTTTGGGATTTGGGGAGGGTAAGCTGAACCAAGATCTGTGGTAAATATGGGAAACGTTTAACCCTGAGCTATAAATAGACAGTCAAAATGAGAAGAGAATTTGTCATTGAGTGACACTCAGACAGTGTATAAATTGAGACGGTCTCTTGATCTGAATTATAGTTACCAGTCCGGGACTCTGGGCCACATGTAATTTGAGCATTCTCTATTGATTAAATAAACACTCATTGCGGAGTGGGCACTGTCAACTATAATTCAGATCATGAGACAACTGTCTCAATTGATACAGTGTCCAAGTGTCATGCATGCTATTTTAACACAATGACACATTCATACATGCTTCATAAATCCTGTCTGCATCGACAGTAGGCCTACTGTGGGGGAGCCTGAGTAGTGGAAATGCATTTGGAATAAATTAGGAGTCTGCACAGATATGATAAATAATATCATCTTCAGTCCAACTGTGGGCGTCAATTGGCGAATTTGAAGCGTGGAAGTGTGGAAATGGAAAATGGAAAAAGGCTGGTTGTTGATGGTTACTTTGTCCTAGATTCAGCACCATCAATTCAGTTGCATTTCTGTCGTTTCCATGGACACACACACACAGCTTCGAATTGGGGGGCAACCTTTTCAACTCCAAACGTGCTGAACCATAGCGATCCTATTCAATTATTCTAATTCCCTCTTGCACCATCATAAAACGCGTCTCTGTGCCTTTCCGTGCAGGTGCCACGTTCTGCGCATTTCCCTAATCTGCTTTCCTCAGTGCATTAGCCTACGAATCCCGTCATATTCTCGTGAGAATGCGACTAGATACAACAAATGGGCCTACCATACCGTAACTGTTGTGCCCTGGAAATTCATCTTGATCGTGATAGATTTTCTTTTCACCATTTCCATTCCTCTTTTTCCATTTAATAAACATTATTATTATAATTAGCCTATGTATTGTCTTGTTATGTGCATAAATAGACTGTAGGAGATGTTAGGCTACTTGGACACAATCATGTAATAATGTTCTGCTATATTGTAGAATGTTAATATTGCTATGAATTATTTATGAGGGCCAAATCGCATAGGCCTAATGTTTTGAAATGAGTGAAAACCCACCTGAACAGATCGATGTCCGTCTGGTTCCTCTGCCATACTTGTCCCTGCCGCAGCACTTCATCAACTATCTCCTTGTCGCTCCGGAGTCTGTACACTGGGAAAATGTAGAGCCAGCATAACACGAGCACACAGAGAACGGCCCACACCGACAGCTTGCTCCGGTGGCATCTCACCAACATCGTTACAGCTTGTGGTTCACGAATCACAACCGGCCTACTCAAACCAATCTAGTATGGTGGAAAAAACGCAAGCTGGCCCTCTCCGTTAGCTATGTATGATAGGTTTTATGGAGATGGCATCCTTTCTCATCCAGAAGCCTCGGAGTCTCAATGGAAATGCGGGTTTGTAATTCTTCCTGCTAGTGCAAGCATCGAATTCCTTAGTTTAGCTCCCAAACTGCCGGTTTTGTTATAAACGCTTGGTCATGTTTTGTAGTATGAAGGGATCCGCTATCCATGCGCCATCTCGGCCGGCGGTAAGCTAGCGGGCTTCGCTCTCTGCAGCGGCGGGTTGCTGGAATCCACCAGACTCGTCTTGGTGCATCACTGACCCCGCATGCATCACCTAGATGTCCGCCGCTCTCTCCCTACACAACAGCGGTCTTGTGTGAAATCCCTGTCCGGTTCCCATCGCCCTTTGTGGTCACTTATTTTGGTACATCCAACCCGAATGGACCATGCTACCCCTTCCTCATCTCCTCTCTCCTTGTCCTGCTGGATCTTCTTGGACACCTTGCAAGTGTACTGGGCAAAATCCATTGAATCTCTTTCTTTCTCTCCCCCTCTTTAACTACCATAGTTCTACATCCCTCCAACCTAGACTCAGGGGTAGACGTAACATAGTAAACGTAAATCCAGGACACTCCAGGATACAGTGGGTTACATTTCTTATGGTGCCTATAGAAAGTCTACACCCCCTTAACTTTTTTCAAAAATGTCTACCTTAAAGTTCAATCTAAAGAGATTAATGTAGATTGTTTTACTACAATGAAAGAAAGTTAAAGCACATTTTAAAAAATTAAGAAAAAAACAGTGACAGTTCTTCTCGATTAGTAACACACTTTTAATGAAACCGGGTCCACTTGATCTCCAACATAACCTAATGAGCAAAAAAATATTACTTTGTACAAAACTAAGTCATTTCTCATTGCTTTCAAACACAACACAAATGGTAGGCAAAACAGTAAACACTATTCTCCATAAAAGATAAAAACTCAATTGAGTAAATCATAACAAACCAAATCAAAACATTTGGTCACAGCTGATACAAATGACTCCCATGATTGTGAACCTCTTCTGCACAAAACTTCTTTGTACAATTTTTCATTCAGCAATCAATTCTTATTCATGCATAAGAGTGGTCACTTCTGAGTTGCTGTTTGCAAGAATGGACCAAGGACAAGGACAAAGGAGAGGTAGCGGGGCCCGCAGAGGAAAATAGTTCAGCTCTCAGGTCAAAGGGGAAAAAGGTCAAATAAAGACTTTTGATTCTGGATATTCATGCTCTTGACTGATATTCTTTCTGTATGGGACATCTTTGGTACAATCATTTTAGGAAAAAATAGTACAACCCATGCTGTGCTAATATGTTTACTTGCCTTTAATGGTGCATACTATAATTATAGTATCAACAAATGGCACAAACATATACAAGAGGGTTGACCATGTTAGGTATGTTGATAGTTGTAGTTAGTATTTATTGGGCCATCGTGTAATGATTGATTGAAATAACTTTTAATTAACAAGTTGTATGTTTTGATGGAGGTAGCTGATTTTGTCATATTTAATGTTTTGAGAGTCTTAATGCATTTTGCAAATGAAATGTGTCATTTTGGCCAACGTGTTTCAATTTGGGGCTAGTGTTATTGTTTTAAAAAAGGGAATTCTGTTGGGACAGATGTGTTCAAGCATCCAAGGAAAAACTGTAATACTTGAAGGAAGCACGTCTGGCAGCCATTACAGCTGTGAATCATTTGGAATAAGATTCTACCAACTTTGCATAACTCTTAGGGCAACAAATATTTTGAAAAACATTGCTCAAGCTAAATTTGGAAGGGAATATTTGATTGACAGCAATATTCAGACCCTGTCTCTGAGTTTCAAGTCAATACTGAGTCTAGACCACTCAGGAACACTGAATTTCTTTAAATGTAGCTAGGCAAGTCAGTTAAGAACAAATTCTTCTTTACAATGATGGCCTAGCAGGGAACGGTGGGTTAACTGCCTTCTTCAGGGCCAGAACAACACATTTTTTTTACTTATTAGCTCAGTGATTAGATCCAGCAACCTTTCAGTTATTGGTCCAACGCTCTAACCACTAGGCTACCTGCCACCCCTCTAACCACTAGGCTACCTGCCACCCCTCTAACTACTAGGCTACCTGCCACCCCTCTAACTACTAGGCTACCTGCTGCCACTTAACACCTCTTGTGAAGCCATTCTCGTGTGTCTTTGGCATCAACATTTAAGAAAAAAATGGAAATATAACAAATAATTAGGAGCAACAATAAAATAAAACCAGAGTCAATATGTGGGGGCACTGGTTAGTCGAGGTAATTGAGTTAATAGAGGTAAAGGTAAAGTGACTAGGCATGGATAATAAACAGAGAGGAGCAGCAGCGGGAGTGGGGTGGGGACAATGCAAATTGTCCGGGTAGCCATTTGATTAACAATTACACACATTTTTATTCAAAATATACACCAGAATGGCTTTTCAAGAGGTGCTAAGTGTTCCTGAGTGGTCTAATCTCAGTCCTGACTTAAATCTGCTTAAGAAATCTGAGACAAGGTTTAAATAATTGCTGTCCATCAATGATCCCCAACCAAATTTACTGAGCCTGAGAAATGTTTTAAAAAATTATGGATATATGTTGCCCTAAGAGTTGTGCAAAGTTGGTAGAATCTTAATGAAAATGATTCACAGCTGTAATGGCTGTCAAAGGTGCTTCCACAAATATTAACACCCCCCCCCCCCCCGCCCCCTCCATTTGTTTTGTACACTGCTGCTATTCGCTGTTTATTATCTATGCATAGTCACTTCACCCCTACCTACATGTACAAATGACCTAAAAAGTAGTAATAGTTGCAAAGTTGCTAATGATCTAAAATGCAACCTTTGAGTTGCTAGACGTTCACGTTATATGCCAACCCATCAACCCCGACCAACCACCCTACTTCTGTTTTTGCCTTATGTAACCTTCTGTCTTATGTAACCATACTAAACATAGCATATCATACTAATTTGAGTGTCCCGGATGTAAATGTACTATGTTACGTCTAGTCTATGAGACCAGGCTGATCCCTCCTCTTCTCTCTCCCTTTGCAACCCACCCTATCTCTGGAACAAAGTGCTTCTTGTGCTGCTGAGAATGCGCCTCGTCGCTCCCTGCTGTGAACGGGTGCCTTTAGCACAGTCTTGTGCTGCCCCCTGTGGCATATTCTATTTAATGACAGCAGGTTGTCTTGCCTCATCTTTTTCTTTGATTGATTGGGATACTAATGGTGATGATGCCTTCTGCCACACCCCTCTTGGTACAAACAAAGGCCGATTTTTCTGATTGACAGGACAATCTAACTAACTGAAATGTCCAATTTAAGGTAGTTATTACAGTGAAAAAATACCATCCTATTGTTTGAGGAGAGTGCACAACAACAAAACTTTTATCACAGTAAATAATGTACTCGCATTCAGTAATGTTGCTCTGATTTGTCATCTTGAGGGTCCCAGAGATAAAATGTAGCGTAGTTTTGCTTGAGAAAATAATTTTTATATTCAAATGTAGGATTTGGGTCCTACAGTTTGAACCCCTGTTGTGTCTGGCCCCACAGGTTAGCGTCTTTTCTGTAGGGAAGCTAATTATCCATCATTTTTTGACATTCCTGGGAGTGTGTAAACTCAACATTTGTATTACCATATAATTTTTGTAAGTTGTCTATACTTATGTCCTTGAAAATGTATCAATTGACCAATTCGGCACATTTGGCTAGACTTGATACAAAATTCTGTGCAATAATGCAATGCTTCATTGGATCAGTCTGAAACGTTGCACATACACTGCTGCAATCTGGTGGCCAAAATCTAAATTGCGCTTAAACTCCTATGTGATTTAATGGCCTTTCTCTTGCATTTCAAAGATGATGAAAAAAAATATAATATAGAAATCGCATGTTTTTTGTTTGTATTATCTTTTACCAGATCTAATGTGTTATATTCTCCTACATTAATTTCACATTTTCACAAACTTCAAAGTGTTTCCTTTCAAATGGTATCAAGAATATGAATATCCTTGCTACAGGTCCTGAGCTACAGGCAGGTAGATTTGGGTATGTCATTTTAGGTGAACATTTCAAAAAGGGTCAAAAAGGGTTCCTTTAAGGCCTACATATGGTGAAATCTATTTTTTTTAAGCATCTTGATAGAGCCAGATCTGTGTAGAAGACCACCAGTTCCGTGAGGGAATTTGACTGAACTGAACTATGGGATTTGACAGCCTGGTTAGCCTGGTTAGCCTGCTCGCTGCGGGGATATGGACAGAGAGATATATTTAGTGAGGGGGGGTACTGAGGCATACAGGGGTATGTGCCATCTCTGCCCCCCCCCCACCCCCCCCCCCCCCCCCCTAGTATCAAGGTTAGCCACCCTCCTGGACAGAGAATAACCTGGCATGATGTTGGGCTCAACCTACGTCAGCTGTTCACTAAAGACAGAGCAGTTGTTGCCAGTTGTTTGCTCACTGTCAAAAGGCAGACTTTGGCTTTAACAGGTCACATCACGTCCTATATAAAGGTTGTTGTGTTCTTAGATGATTCCCAAGCCAGATAAAGGTTTGGTGCCCTTCTGGAATCTCGATATGTTAAAAATAAAAAAATATTGTCACATACACCAGATAGGTGCAGTGAAATGTGTTGTTTTACAGGTTCAGTAGTACAGCACCCTTGGAGCAAATTAGGGTTAAGCGCCTTGCTCAGCTCACATATTGAAACCGTTCAGTTACTGACCCAACGCTCTAACCTCTAGGCTACCTGCCACCAAAGCATTGGAGCAAATATTTTTGACAAACTGTTTCAGAGTATCTGTAGAAAGTTTATTCTGGGCGGGGCTGGACATGAACCAGGGGGGTATACTACAAAGCAGGATCAATGAGTTAGCCAGCTAAATTTGATAAACAACCTGAAATAACGAATTATTTTCGAATTCAAGCTAATTGGTTGTTGAATTAATTAGACCATGTCCATTTCAAACTTGTCCAAATGTATTTCAGAATGCTAAGGCAACTGGTAAGTTAGCTCATTGATTCTGCTTCGTAGTATACCCCTTAGGAGAGCATCATCTTATAACAGGCAAATGACAAAAACACAGGTGACAATAAGCCTAGGACTCATGAACAGAACAGGTTATGGCTGCGGTGATCAGATTTACAAGCGTAAGCACATTACGGAGGCACGTACAGGGCAACATATTGAGTCGTCAGTACCTATCCGAAATCATAACGACAGCAGAAGTGCATGTTGAGAATGTCTCAGATAGCTGTGTGTGTGTGTGTTTGTGTGTGTGTGTGTGTCAGGTTGCTGCAGAAATAGCCAGCCCACCTGCTGGGGATCACTGAGGGAGTGATGACAGAACATTTGCCTCCACCCCCCTCGGACATTGTTGTCCCTTCTGTACCCCTGTTCCTGTCCCTCGTACCTCTTTTCCATCCGAGAGGGGGTATCAGCTCGATGACCAATGAGAACCCTGTAGTTCCCATCCAGTATATGCTCTGAGCCCTCGGCAAAAACAACAGTACAGGCCTATAAACACTACAGTATACAGCTACGTTATACACATTGTGGGGATTGATTCAGAGTGGCATTGTGGCGACTGATATGTTTTCATGTGTCTGACTGCCATATTTCCTCCAATCCCTTGAAACTTTATGACATGCCAACAATTGACTGTCTAATAATAAATATGGTCTCATAAAATGTATAATAAATTCCTTATAAATACTATAAGAGTATGCTTTTGAACTCCAAAAAGACAGATCATGAGCACATCTAATATGGTACCCCATTCCCTATTCATAAAACGGGTAGTCTGTCTAAAAACAGCATTCCAGCCGGGACGACATAAAAATACTTCTTTACTGCTGTATCTGGAGTATCGCTGCGCTGTTCTTGACATACCATGGCTTCCCATTACGCCTAACAACAGCCCTTAGGCGAGGTATTGGCCATACACCACACCCTCTCGGTCCTTATTGCGTGGATGTAGCCTAGTGCACTACTTTTGACCAACGCCCTGGTCAAAAGTAGTGCACTATAAATAGGCTGCCATTTTGCACACAACTCATGTACAGTATAGGCCAGGGGAAGCATGTGGAATGTCTGGAGGAGAAGTTGAACAGTTATGTGGCATATTACTGGTGACAGGAGGGACATGCCTGTCCCCGTTGTCATAACTACATGTTTTATTATCTGGAGAGGGAGGCCGGGGGGGAGACAAGATCACAAGAAGCTCAAGCCACATAGAATACCGGCTCCAGAACATTGGGCCTATAAATACTTCAGATATACCAATCATTAAAGTTGAGGACAACTTTACTATCCTACTGGAACTATGAATGTCAGTGTTTTGCTGCATATTATAAACTGGGTGGTTCGAGCCCTGAATGCTGATTGGCTGACAGCTATGATATATCAGACCGTATACCACAGGTATGACAAAACATTTGTTTTTACTGCTCTAATTATGTTGGTAACCAGTTTATAATATCACCTCGGGGATTTGTAGTATATGGCCAATATACCATGGCTAAGGGCTGTGTCCAGGCACTCCACGTTGCGTCATGCAAAAGAACAGCACTTAGCCGTGGTATATTGGCCATATATCACACCCCACTGTGCCTTATTGTTTAAATATCACATCTCACTTCTGCATATATCACAATAACAGGCTCTGACAAGTGCCTGAAATAGCCGTGGAAAACATTCACGAGCCTTCTGATTTGTTGTCCCTGATTAACCTCTATTAAACCTGTCACATCAAATAAAAAAAGCTTCAACTACTGTACATTGTCACAGCAGCCTATTAAGATACACAGGTAAGTGCCAAAATAAAAGAAACACTTGAGTAAATGAGGGTTCTGGCTCTGTTATGATGTGGAGTGCATTTTCCTGGCATGGAAAATCATTTTATACAATTAATACACAGCTATTCTGAGTGATCACCTTCAACCTATGGTGCGGCATTTCTATCCTGATGGGCGTGGTTTTTCCAGGATGACAATTCCCTAATCCACCGGGCACGAGTGTTCACTGAATGGTTTAATGAGCATGAAAACGATGTAAACCATATGCCCTGGCCGTCTCAGTCATCAGATCTCAACCCAATTGAACACTTATGGGAGATTCTGGAGAGGCGCCTGAACCAGCGGTTTCCACCACCATCAACAAAACACCAAAGGATGGAACTTCTTGTTCCAGACACCTGTAGAATCTATGCCAAGGTGCATTGA
>NC_048585.1:16293607-16301107 GCF_013265735.2 Oncorhynchus mykiss
CAGGCCAATGAATCCCAAGTTAATTGACAAGGTGAGCTAGAGCCAGAACTAGAGACAGTCCTGGTTCAACAGTGTTAATCCCTATATAGAGAGGGAACACGTTGTCCCAAGGTTGCCACTTCAGTCTTATCGGTTATTGTCAGCAATCAAGGGCAATGTTTTTTGAGTGACCACATTCAGACTAAACTGTAACTGGCTCCCTGTAAGGATAAACTTATGCTATAAAGAGAGTAAAAAGTTTACTCAATGGAGAATCTCTATTGAAAGAGTTTTTCATTCTGGGACTAGTTGTGTCCAGGAACAGGCCCATTTGTAGGCCAATGCTTTAGGTCCATAGTAGATTTGTTGTGAGTGGCAGTTGTGTGACCACCTAAACCTTTTTGGGCCAACACAAAAATGTCCCAATAAATGAATAGGTCACCGATCTTGACAAAATCGATTTTCACTTTTAAGTATACAGCACTGGGCACACATTTGCAATAACATTGTGTCCTTTTCCCAACAGCCGAAGTCGAAGATTACGGCTTCGCGTAAGCTCTCCCTGAAGGTAAATTACCATGCATTATGTTAACAATTAACATTGATTATAACTAAGTCATTCTTTATTACGGATACAGCTGTAGTGACACCGTGAAGCATGGAGGACGACTAACTACTGCATGGTGGTATTAGACTGGGTCCTCCGCCTCTGGCCCACCCCTGGAATGATCTTTCTCTCGTCCAATCAGATCATGCTGCTTACCAGGGCGATGGAGCAGCTGGAACAGGAGACGCAGGACAGGGATGAGGAGAAACTGAGCTACCTGGGAGAGCGACTGCCCCCCTTGCAGTTCTCTGGACTGTCATTGGCTGAGCTACAGGTGAGAGACAAGCAATACGACTGGGCCAAACTAGTGGGCCAATCACAAAGCTAAACAATGAGACTGTAACTGAACAACACTCAAGTAAATATTCCAGCATGGTTATTCTGTTCAATATACAGTACCAGTAAAAATTTTGGACACACCTACTTATTCAAGGGTTTTTATTTATTTTTACTAATTTCTACATTGTAGAATAATAGTGAAGACCTCAAAACTATGAAATAACACACATGGAATCATTTAGCAACCAAAAAAGTGTTAAACAAATCAAAATATAATTTAGATTTTAGATTCTTCAAAGTAAGCACCCCTTGCATTGATGACAGCTTTGCACACTCTTGTCATTCTCTCAACCAGCTTCATCTGGAATGCTTTTCCAACAGTCTTGAAGGAGTTCCCACATATGCTGAGCATTTGTTGTATGCTTTTCCTTCACTCTGCGGTACAACTCAACCCAAACCATCTCAACTGGGTTGAGGTCATCTGATGCAGCACTCCATCACTCTCCTTCTTGGTCAAATAGCCCTTCCACAGCCTGGAGGTGTTTTGGGTCATTGTCCTGTTGAAAAAACAGGTAGCCATGCTGGTTAAGTGTGGATAAGTGTGTCTTGAATTCTAAATAAATCACAGACAGTGTCACCAGCAAAGCACCATCACACCTCCTCCTCCATGCTTTACGGTGGGAACCACAAATGCAGAGATCATCCGTTCATCTACTCTGCGTCTCACAAAGACATGGCGGTTGGAACCAAAAATCAAACATTTGGACTCATCAGACCAAAGGACAGATTTCACCCGGTCTAATGTTCATTGCTTGAGTTTCTTGGGCCAAGCAAGTCTCTTCTTATTATTGGTGTCCTTTAGTAGTGGTTTCTTTGAAGCATTTCTACCATGAAGGCCTGATTCACGCAGTCTCCTCTGAACAGTTGATGTTGAGATGTGTCAGTTACTTGAACTCTGTGAAGCATTTATTTGGGCTGCAATTTCTGAGGCTGGTAACTTTAACTTATTCTCTGCCACAGAAGTAACTCTGGGTCTTTCTTTCCTGTGGCAGTCCTCATGAGCGCCAGTTTCATCATAGCGCTTGATGGTTTTTGCTACTGCATTTGAAGAAACTTTTAAAGTTCTTGACATTTTCCAAATTGACTTAAAGTAGTGATAGACTGTCATTTCTCTTTGCTTATTTGAGCTGTTCTTATCATAATATGGACTTGGTCTTTTACCAAATAGGGCTATCTTCTGTATACCACCCCTACCTTTTCACAACACCACAACTGATTGGCTGAAATGCATTACGAAGGTAAGAAATTCCACAAATTAAATTTAAACAAGACACACCTGTTTATTGAAATTCATTCCAAGAAACTACCTCATGAAGCTGGTTGAGAGAATGCCAAGAGTGTGCAAAGCTGTCATCAAGGCAAAGGGTGGCTACTGATGTAAGAAGGGCTATATAAATAAATTTGATTTGAAATTTGATTTGATACTAAAGAATCTCAAATATAAAATATAATTTGATTGTTTTAACATTATTTTGGTTACTATATGATTCCATATGTGTTATTTCATAGTTTTGATGTCTTCACTACTGTTCTACAATTAAGAAAACAGTAAAAATAAAGAAAACCCTTGAATGAGCAGGTGTGTCCAAACTTTTACCTGGTACTGCATCTCAATGAGATTTGATTCTTCACTCTTAGACAAAAGGGTTCCAAAGGAGTTATTTGGCTGTCCCCATAGAAGAAACCTTTGTGGTTTCCAGGTAGAACCCTTTTTGGGGCCCTCTGTGGAAAGGGTTTTACATGGAACCAAAAAGGGTTCTTCAAAGGGTTATCCTATGGGGACAGCCGAAGAACCCTTTTAGGTTCTAGATATCACCTATTTTTGTGTATATTTAATCTTAGTATGTTTATCTATTTTTTTCAGGACCTATGCAAGCAGCTCCATGGAAAGATAGATGTGGTAGATGAGGAGAGATACGACTGTGAGGCCAAAGTGACCAAGCACAACAAAGATGTAAGTCTTCGGCCCTTTGGGTGAGATGTTATCCTCAGGTCCTGCCTCTTGTGGAGGCAACAAATGGGTGTTAGTCTCAGTTTTGCAGCTGGGTCAGGGTCTGTGGTCTGGGTCAGGGTCAATGGTCTGTGCCAGTTCCTGGGGTTGGCCCTGGCCAGGATTGGAACACAGGTCCAGCAAGTATCAAACCAACACTTCTTGAAGAGGTTGCTAGGTGTTGGCTTACGTTGCCATAATATTTAATTGTAGATTTCGATTAAATCTACAGATCCATGAGTTGAAGTTGAAGGTGCAGGACTTAGGAGGGAAGTTTAAGAAGCCCGCCCTGAGGAAGGTGCGCGTCTCTGCAGACGAGATGATGAGAGCTTTGCTGGGAACCAAACACAAAGGCTCTATGGACCTCAGGTCCAACCTCAAGTCTGTCAAGAAGGAAGACACCAACAAGGACAAAGACAAGGTAACTGGGACTTGGGCCATGTACAAATACTTTACCAATGCATCCTTCCTTTCTACTGAAGCTTTAAGTTAGCTCACCTTGAAATTTGAAACCTCTCTGGCACTAGTAAGCACTGGCTTGTGCGGAGATGGCGTGGTACTGGAAACCATGCTACTATGGACCTCCAAGCATTTGCATCTAATGGTTAAACTGAGAGTATCTGAGACCATAACATTAGCTTATTATAGTAGCTAGCTAGCTAATCAAACATGAGTTAGCATAGCACTACTCTTTATTTGTTTTCCCTCTACACATTGTATGGGGATAGTTTGTAATGTGGCCACCTGAGACAAGTCTCCACGAACACAAGGAAGCCTGGGCGCTAAAGCTAGTTAAATGCTGATGTCTGACAGCACAGTATTTGTTCCTCTTCCCTCTCAGGTGCTCACGTCTGAGGTGACCGACTGGCGTAAGAATGTGGAGGCCATGTCTGGCATGGAGGGCCGCAAGAAGATGTTTGACGCATCTGGCGGCCAGTAAGCCATGCTACAGCCTTGGGACAGGAACCACGCGCAGGACATGGTCTAGAGAGGAGGAAGAGGAGGAGGAGGAGCTGTGTAGTCCCTGAAAGTGCCCCGCCACACACCCTACCACAGTACAAAGGC
The DNA here is from genome assembly GCF_013265735.2 of Oncorhynchus mykiss. Taxonomy (NCBI): domain Eukaryota; kingdom Metazoa; phylum Chordata; class Actinopteri; order Salmoniformes; family Salmonidae; genus Oncorhynchus; species Oncorhynchus mykiss. The sequence goes on from NC_048585.1 coordinate 16,297,588, forward strand.
AGCATGGGGTTAAATTGTGAGGAGTCCAGTGCTGAGCAGTCCATTAGATGGATTTGTAGTTTTGTAAAACAGGTTGTAGTTCTCTGCTGGAGTGGAAGGGTTTCTATAAGAGTTTTACAGAGCCTGCGATTTCTTTCAGGTACTACTTACCAAATATTTTACCACCCTGTATAAACTCGTTTTGGAACCCAACCCAATATAAACAGTATACCACAAAGCCCTCAGATGAGACTTTATTAGGTAGTCTTGGAAACCCCCCAAAAAATATTGCGTAATTGTGTCAAACGCTCAATTAAGTTGTGGGGAGATATGTATGAGATAAGATACTAACAAGACTAGCAAAGTCTTCACCCCTTAAACGGAAACTCTCAGCTAAAGCACCATCTTCACCCAATCCTGATACGTCCAAATAACCAGTGACGGAAAAGCACCGAACTATTGCTCCTCATTAGTCGTCACATCCCACCAACTTTTGACAGACGTTACGATAACATTTATGTTCCATAATCTGTCCACGAGAGATTAGGAATTGCTGCGTTTATAAAGCACATGAAGATGTGAACTACCTAAACACGATGAAGTTCCATAAAAGTTAAGTGAATGATTGGAGTAATGTAGAATAGTGAAGTCATCATAGTCCTCCACTGAGTCAAACCTTTAGGCTGATAGTCTTACAGAAATAGGAAAGGTTTGAGGCTGATGAACGTTTACAGTTGTCAATATCATGATGATTTCCTAACTAATTAAGCAACATGTTGCTCTCTCGGACTCTGACTCCCTCAGGGCTGATGTCAATGGTAAAACAGCATGATTTAACCCTTCGCTGACATCCTCGCACATGATCTCTCCACCCTGTCATTGACGACTTAGCCTATCACGCTGGGACAGTTAACCACTTCTTGAAAAGCTGTGTGTGGTGCATATCTCACTATTGCTATTTATTATGGAAGATTAGATGTATGTGTCTTTTATTTATGGCATTATAAAACATGAATCACCAAAGGATGTCCTTGGTTTGTTATGCGAACTCACATCAGTGTCTATTTTCTATTGTCTGGTACTCAGTGATCTAATAGAGGCATGAATGGCCATGGGTAGCAGCTTAAAGGGATAGTTCACCCAAATTACAAAATTACATGTTGTTCCTTACCCTGTAAGAAGTCTATAGACACGGTATGACAGCAATCATATTGGTTTGGAAACCAATATGTCATTTTTTGTAATTTGTGTTAACAGTGTTGATGGATTTGGTAAACGATAGATTGACAATGCCATTGAAAAACAAGGGGTTGGGCGATACTAGGGGTTATTCATCTGCTACTTTGTAAACTTCAAATGGAAGTTGCCTACAGGCGAGGGAAAAACACTTTGACAATGACCTTCAGTCAAAACACATTAATATGATAAAGTAGTGATCTTCTGGATGACCTGGCCAAAGGCTTCATCAGCACTGTCGTACACCCACTGTTGGACCGCTTTAATCTTCTAAAGCTAAGGAATAGGAATGAAATGCAAGAAACTCTATCCCTCAACTCACAATCACAGCAGAACTTCTGGTAGATTATTGGACACACGAGACAGCTACACCAGCCTAATAAGAAGCAGAAACCATTTGTGGGTGTTGTGAGTTCAGTTGTCAACAGATGGTGAATCTTAAAGCCTGTCCCCCTGCATCCTCAGTCACCTTGTATTTTTAGCTCTGTTGTTCTCTGAGTCTAATCCAACCTTGGAAACAAACACTGGAGCTGGAGCACATCATTCACTTTATTGGCCTGCGTGGGTCGCCTGGCTGTTGTCACCCAGACACAGTCATGCCGAGTATGAGAGACACCCAGGCCAATAATAGCCAGAGGCCCGCTGGTGAGAGGGAAGTGTTGACAGGTTCATGTCAGTCAATGTGGTGTCAGGTGTGTGTGAGTGTTTGTCCCCCTGTTCAGTGTCTATTCAGAAAGGCACACATCAGACCTCTATGAAGGTTCACCAGTGTGTGTGCCACCCAGGGGACCTACCGGTGCCCGCCTGTGTGTGTGTGTGGTGGTTGGTGTTCATGTAGATAAGCTGTTAAGTAAAGTAGTTGTCTGTCCTTCCACTAACCTTTGGGAAGAAGATACAGTAGTAGTTTCCAACACAGCCCTAAATGAACAATACCCACAAATCAAATCAAGCTTTATTTATACAGCACATTTAAAGAAATGGATTGCAACGCAATGTGCTTCACAGGACAAAAACAAAGGAATAACAATAAAAACTGAACAACTAAAAAGCACCCTAAGGAAAAGCTAAGACCTCTTTTAAATATGTCCAGTTTCGGCCCGCCTCAGGTTCTCTGGCAGGCTATTCCAGAGGCTGGGGGCATAGTAACTCATTTCTGCCTCTCCATGCCTCCTGGTCCAAGGCTTTGGGATAGTTAAAAGGCCAGTGCCAGAGGACCTGAGGGACCTACTGGGTACATAACTTAAAAGCATGTCTAACATGTACTTGGGTGCACAATCGTGGATTGATTTAAAAACCAATAGAATAATCTTCAAATGAATTGTAAAACTCACAGGCAGCCAGTGCAGAGACCTTAAGACCGGTGTAATGTGTGCTCTCCGTCTGATCTTGGTCAGTACCCGTGCTGCAGCATTCTGTATGTTTTGTAGTTGACCAATGGCTTTCTTGGGTAGAGAAGACAGGAGAGCATTACAGTAGTCGAGCGTGCTTGTAGTAAAAAGCACAAGACGCAAACATAGGTTTTGGAACCAGAGACATACACACCACATCAAATTCAAAATTCGAAGGAAAAAAACAAGTCCCAATCACTTACATACGGTGTAACAGATTCACATGAAACTGCAGTCCATTGTCAGGGCGACTGGATGGTAGCAAGTCAACAGTAGTAACTGCAGTCCATTGTCAGGGCAACTGGATGGTAGCAAGTCAACAGTAGTAACTGCAGTCCATTGTCAGGGCAACTGGATGGTAGCAAGTCAACAGTAGTAACTGCAGTCCATTGTCAGGGCAACTGGATGGTAGCAAGTCAACAGTAGTAACTGCAGTCCATTGTCAGGGCAACTGGATGGTAGCAAGTCAACAGTAGTAACTGCAGTCCATTGTCAGGGCAACTGGATGGTAGCAAGTCAACAGTAGTAACTGCAGTCCATTGTCAGGGCAACTGGATGGTAGCAAGTCAACAGTAGTAACTGCAGTCCATTGTCAGGGCAACTGGATGGTAGCAAGTCAACAGTAGTAACTGCAGTCCATTGTCAGGGCAACTGGATGGTAGCAAGTCAACAGTAGTAACTGCAGTCCATTGCCTGGGCAACTGGATGGTAGCAAGTCAACAGTAGTAACTGCAGTCCATTGCCAGGGCAACTGGATGGTAGCAAGTCAACAGTAGTAACTGCAGTCCATTGTCAGGGCAACTGGATGGTAGCAAGTCAACAGTAGTAACTGCAGTCCATTGTCAGGGCAACTGGATGGTAGCAAGTCAACAGTAGTAACTGCGGTCCATTGTCAGGGCAACTAGATGGTAGCAAGT
>NC_048585.1:16303607-16323607 GCF_013265735.2 Oncorhynchus mykiss
TGTGTGTGTGTGTGTGTGTGTGTGTGTGTGTGTGTGTGTGTGTGTATGTGTGTTTGTGTGTGTGTGTGTGTGTGTGTGTGTGTGTTCGTGTATGTATGTATGTGATGTCATCAATCTTTGGTTCCTTATTAGAGTGTTCTCTGCTTCTCCAGTTCCGAGGGCAGGGGAGAGGGAGGAGTACTATGTAACACTATGCACACCAGTAGAGGCTAGTGGGAGGAGCTATAGGAGGACGGGCTCATTTATGGTCATGAGATTTATACAGATTGACCAATCCTTTCCACCTCTCTTTACTGTACATGTCTCAAACACTAACATGGCATCATATTTTTTTAACATAGATCTAAAAAGCTCAATGTCAAAATAGGGGCATCAAAGAAAAATCTAACAGTATACTCTAACTACATATATAATAATGAATCTTTCATCTATCTGTGTTTCATAATTTTCCTTCAATTCACAACAGGCTGAATGTATCTCACCGGAGAAAGCATCCAAGCGAGCGAAACAGCGCCCCTCTGTCTCTGTATGTGTAGCCCATCTATCTGATGCTGTCTGGTCAAAAAGAGTATGACATTGTTCCCGCCTGTAGCATTAAATGCAAGGGAAGCCAGTGAGCATTTGGCCTCCCTTGATAAAAAAAAGTACACACAAACACACACACACACACACACACACACACACACACACACACACACACACACACACACACACACACACACACACACACACACACACACACACACACACACACACACACACACACACACACACACACACACACACACACAGAGTGAGAGAGAAATCAGAACCATTGACAGCCAAACCATATTTAACTTACGTTGATTGGAATAATGTGTTTTTGGTATCTTTTAGTTGTCACTGTATTACACTAAGCAGATGTGATTTGATGATGTTGAAATGGTGCAGGAATAGTGGAGGCAGCTTCTGTTTTCATTGCGACTTGCGGTAACTCCCTGTGGTTCTAAATCTGTAGTTGTTTAGTGGTCCGAAAATGTAAGAAACATGAACTTGCTTGACCATGCTATAGGTCATGCTGTAGATCTTGTAACTAACTGTCTGTTACCTCTACATGCAATATGCTTTGTGGACTTCACTGGACAGAGGTTGCTATCCGGTTTTGGGATAAAACACAAGTGTGGTTGAACTTATTCTGCCACTGTGTCTTCTTATTGTCTCATCCTTTAGGCCTATTTACCCACGTGCTGGTCCTGTAAATCTGTACTATTTGAAATAATTATACACAGAAATGCCCAACTTTAGTAAAACTCCCCAAAAGTGTTGCGTGGGTAGAGGTTAAAAATGCATGTAGGACACCTCCACGGACCGGGTTTAGGCAGCCATGTTGGAGTGTTAATTGGATTCCCAACGAGGTTGCGAATCTCTTTCACCTCTAGTGACTAGTTTCCGCCGAGATGTCTGGAAACATGCTCCTGGGGAAGAGATGGACCTTTAGCTCACTTCCCTAAATGAGTTTGGAATTCACCGCTGCTAATCCTTTTGACCTAACACTCGAGGGGTTAACTGCTTCCTGTTCTGACTCAAGCTGAATCACTGTGCTGGTGTTAAAATGAATTTTTCACTGGCCCCTGGGCATTGATAGAGAGTTTGGCCAAGTGCTTGGTAACTAAGGTATGCACTAATGCTACAAATGCAAGTTTATAATACAATATACAGTATGTCATTAAGCAGCTGCTTTTATCTAATGAGACTTAGTCATGCATACATTTTACTTACACGTGGTCCTGGGAAACGAACCCACTATCCTGGCATTCATTTGACAAAAACACTAATTTGATGCAAATGCTAATTTGACACGAACGCAAATTTGACACAATATGGTGTAAACTGTGTTCACAAAGCAGAAAGGTGAGTAAACAGCATGATTTCCCCTCCACTGTCCTACATTCCTTGTCTACTGTAACGTCATTTTATTCCAAGGGAGGACACTAGAGATTTTCTGTTGAAGAGGCTTTATATGTATATGTATATATGTATATACAGTACCAGTCAAAAGTTTGGACACACCTACTCAATCAAGGGTTTTTAATTTTTTTTAAACTATTTTCTACATTGTAGAATACTATTGAAGACATCATAACACATAATATAATATAATAACACATATGGAATCATGTAGTAACCAAAAAAGTGTTAAACAAATAAAAAATATATTTTAGATTATTCAACCCTTTGCCTTGATGACAGCTTTGCACACTCTTGGTATTCTCTCAACCAGCTTTACCTGGAATTACTTTCCAACAGTCCTGAATGAGTTCCCACATATGCGGAACAATTGTTGGCTGCTTTTCATTCACTTTGCAGTCCAATTCATCCCAAACAATCTCAATTGGGTTGAGGGTGGGTGATTGTAGGGGCCAGGTCATCTGATGCAGCACTCCATCACTCCCCTTCTTGGTCAAATAGCCCTTACACAGCCTGGAGATGTGTTGGGTCATTGTCCTGTTGAAAAACCAATGATAGTCCCACTAAGTGCACAAATTGTCTATCGCTGCAGAATGATGTGGTAGCCATGCTGGTTAAGTGTGCCTTGAATTCTGAATAAATCACAGACAGTGTCACCAGCAAAGCACCCCCACACCATCACACCTCCTCCTCCATGCTTCACGGTGGGAGCCACACATGAGGAGATCATCCGTTCACCTACTCTGTATCTCACAAAGACACGTCGGTTCGAACCAAAAATCTCAAATTTGGACTCATCAGACGAAAGGACAGATTTCCTCCGGTCTAATGTCCATTGATCGTGTTTCTTGGCCCAAGCAAGTCTCTTCTTCTTATTGGTTTCCTTTAGTAGGGATTTCTTTGCAGCAATTAAACCATGAAGGCCTGATTCACACAGTCTCCTCTGAACAGTTAATATTGAGATGTGTCTGTTACTTGAAATCTGTGAAGGATTTATTTGGACTGCAATTTCTGAGGCCTGTAACTCTAATGAACTTATCCTCGGCAGCAGAGGTAATTCTGGGTCTTCCTTTCCTGTGGCAGTCCTCATGACAGCCAGTTTCATCATAGCGCTTGATGGTTTTTGCGACTCCACTTGAAGAAAAAATATTCTGAATTGATTGAACTTCATGTCTTATTTGAGCTGTTCTTGCCATAATATGAACTTGTTCTTTTACCAAATAGAGCTATCTTATGTATACCACCCCTACCTTGTCACAACACAACTGATTGGCTCAAATGTATTAAGAACGAAAGAAATTCCACAAATCAACACCTGTTCATTGAAATGCATTCCGAGTGACTGCCTCATGAAGCTAGTTGAGAGAATGCCAAAATTGTGAAAAACTGTCATCAAGGCAAAGGGCGGCTACTTTGAAGAATCTGAAATCTAAAATATATTTTGGTTACTACATGATTCCATATGTGTTTTTCATAGTGTTGATGTCTTCACTATTATTCTACAATGTAGAAAATAGTCAAAATAAAGAAAACACTGAAATGAGTAGATGTGTCTAAACTTTTGACTGGTACTGTATATTAGATTGTAATGTTTTCCACCAGGTCCTCCAACCAGAGGAGGGGGTGGAATGGGCAACAACAAAAAATACACAAAAAGGTGGGGATATTAAATGACGCAAGTAATGATGGGGCAACACTTTATTTTAAGTGTCTGTAATAAACCATTTATAATGCAGTTTGCTCACCATTTATAATCATTACTCCATTTGTACATTTTAGTAAACTAGTTATTCACACACACAGTCACACACACACACACACACACACACACACACACACACACACACACACACACACACACACACACACACACACACACACACACACACACTCACTTCTCACTGGCCTCTGGGCGTTGACGGAGAGTTTGGCCAAGTCTCAACGTCAGCAGTGAAGAGGCGACTCTGGGATGCTGGCCTTCTAGGCAGAGTTCCTCTGTCCAGTGTCTGTGTTCTTTTGCCCATCTTAATCTTTTCATTTTATTGGCCAGTCTGAGATACAGATTTTTCTTTGCAACTCTGCCTAGAAGGCCAGCATCCCAGAGTTGAGACTGGTGTTTTGCGGGTACTATTTAATGAAGCTGCCAGTTGAGGACTTGTGAGGTGTCTGTTTCTCAAACTAGACACTAATTTACTTGTCCTCTAGCTCAATTGTGCACCGGGGCCACCCACTCCTCTTTCTATTCTGGTTAGAGATAGTTTGCGCTGTTCTGTGAAGGGAGTAGTACACAGCGTTGTACGAGATCTTCAGTTTCTTAGCAATTTCTTGCATGGAATAGCCTTCATTTCTCAGAACAACAATCAACTGACGAGCTTCAGAAGAATGTACTTTCTTTCTGTCCATTTTGAGCCTGTAATCGAACCCACAAATGCTGATGCTCCAGATACTCCACGAATCTAAAGAAGGCCAGTTTTATTGCTTCTTTAATCAGACAACAGATTTCAGCTGTGCTAACATAATTGTAAAATGGTTTTCTAATGATCGATTAGTCTTTTAAAATGATAAACTTGGATTAGCTAACACAACGTGCCATTGGAACACAGGAGTGATGGTTGCTGATAATGGGCCTCTGTACGCCTATGTAAATATTCCATTACAAATAAGCTGTTTCCAGCTACAATAGTAATTTACAACATTAACAATGTCTATACTGTATTTCTGATCAATATGATGATATTTTAATGGACAAAAATGTGCTTTTCTTTCAAAAACAAGGACATTTCTAAGTGACCCCAAACTTTTGAACTGTAGTGTAAGGTGAGTGCTAATGCTACAAATGCTAATTTGACACAATGTGAAATGTGAAATGTTACACAATATGGTTTAAATGGTATTCGCAAAATAGAAAGGTGCATAAACAGTGTAATTTACCGTCTTGTGTTGCCAAACAAAGTTAATCATTTTGTTATTTTATTTTCTGTGGGAAGACTGTAGAGGGGACTAGAGATTTTCTGTGTCAGCCTATAGTCTGGAGCCTTCCTTGGAGGTTGTTAGGGGCTCCGGTCGGTGTCTCAGCTAGCTTTCCTTTGATGTAAAATTAATCGTAGCGACAGGGGAAGAGGCAAGGGCAACGGGCCCTATTCGGAGAAATCAGGGGTGGACGAGAGGGGGATCACAGCTTTCTGTTTGGAGTCTTCATCTGTGAGGGAGAAGATGACACTGACATAACAAGGCTTTTCAGTAAGCGGTTGTTTCTGGGGTGTTTCATCAGCCACTGCTCTGGCAGGATAAGACGGGGCCAGGCCCCAGAGGACCACCAGTCCACTTTGGTCTATCCTGGTCCCCCCACTATTCTCAAAGAGCAGAGCAAGGAGCCGTGCTGAAGAAGAAGCCTTAGGGACACCAGTGGTGATTTCAGAGCATGATGGGAGCAGGGTGCAAGAAGGAGGGACCAATCTGGGCTTACAACGAACAATATGAATCAATGCTCTGTGTGTATCTTTGTGTGTGCACGCGCACATTTGTGTTTGTAGACTATTTGCGTGTGTCAAGACTGTGTGTGTGTGTGTAGACTATGTGTGTATGTATAGACTATGTGTGTGTGAAGACCATGTGTGTGTGTGTGTGTGTGTGTGTGTGTGTGTGTGTGTGTGTGTGTGTGTGTGTGTGTGTGTCTGTGTGGTGTGTGTGTGTGTGTACTATTTGAGTACGCAAGCAAGAGAGAGCATTCATTATTAACGATGGTAAACACTAGATAGTGGGTCTAATGATTTGGTGTTGACCTCCTTTTATTAATGACTGATCCTGTATAATGAGTATAGGGGAAGTACAAAAGCCCTCTGTTCAGTATTTATCAGTTTATTCTGCTAACTTGGATCAAAGCTGATCACTAGACCCATTGGCAAGCAAGGGCTATAAAAATAGCAAATCTTTTACATTTACTAGCTGAGTAAGTATTTCTGTTTATTTCTGTTTTAAATGTATTGACTGAAATGAGTCAGAATATCTTAGCCATGCAAATTCTCTCTCAATACATTTCTTGGAACAAGAAAGAAAATCGTACTTGCAAAAACAAGTTTTGACACAAAGGATCCCTAATTCTCAGTCTGGATGGAGACAAGTGGAACGTTTATTCGGCACCAAGCGGTTTGAAACAGGCAGAGGCTACCTGGAGTTGTTGGGGGGGGGGGATCAATCAATCAATTACTGGACTTTATCCCTAACCCCTAACCACAGACCCAATACTTGATGTCCAATTTGTGTCTTCATCCAAGAAATGCACAATCCACACTTTTCTCCCCCAGCTCTCCTGATAGCTAGATTTAATCTCGGCCGTGTCACTCTTGGCAGTGCCCCCGGCCCTCCTCCTTATCGATCGGACAGGAGCGAACAGGGTGGGGTGAGGAGAGGTGATTGGTATCGAGCTGGACGTGAGAGCCACCGGGGTCAATGAGATGCACCCAATAAAGATTTCACATGGCATTAATACGGTCGCACCCTCCCATACAACTCCTCCTTGAGCACGACATTAGAATAATGGCCTCTCAATGGAAGGTTGATGCACATGGTCCTCTGTATCCATCCACTCTATTTTCTATGAATAAAACAGTAATGTAGTAACATTAACAATTGAAGGAATTGGAGTTGGAGTATTTGGAGTTGATTCTATTGGTTTTATTGGAGTATTTGGAGTTGATTCTATTGGTTTTATTGGAGTATTTGGAGTTGATTCTATTGGTTTTATTGGAGTATTTGGAGTTGATTCTATTGGTTTTATTGGAGTATTTGGAGTTGATTCTATTGGTTTTATTGGAGTATTTGGAGTTGATTCTATTGGTTTTATTGGAGTATTTGGAGTTGATTCTATTGGTTTTATTGGAGTATTTGGAGTTGATTCTATTGGTTTTATTGGAGTATTTGGAGTTGATTCTATAGATTTTATTGGAGTATTTGGAGTTGATTCTATTGGTTTTATTGGAGTATTTGGAGTTGATTCTATTGGTTTTATTGGAGTATTTGGAGTTGATTCTATTGGTTTTATTGGAGTATTTGGAGTTGATTCTATTGGTTTTATTGGAGTATTTGGAGTTGATTCTATTGGTTTTATTGGAGTATTTGGAGTTGATTCTATTGGTTTTATTGGAGTATTTGGAGTTGATTCTATTGGTTTTATTGGAGTATTTGGAGTTGATTCTATTGGTTTTATTGGAGTATTTGGAGTTGATTCTATTGGTTTTATTGGACTATTTGGAGTTGATTCTATTGGTTTTACTGGGGTATTTGGAGTTGATTCTATTGGTTTTATTGGGGTATTTGGAGCTGATTCTATTGGTTTTATTGGACTATTTGGAGTTGATTCTATTGGTTTTATTGGGGTATTTGGAGTTGATTCAATTGGTTCTATAGGACTATTTGGAGTTGATTCTGTTGGTTTTATTGGAGTTGATTCTATTGGTTTTATTGGACTATTTGGAGTTGATTCTGTTGGTTTTATTTGTGAAACGTTGTGCCTTGTAGTTCTAAAGGTGCTTGCTGTGAATCAGACCTAAGCCATGCTATTGTGGAGACGCTTGCTATACAGAGCAAACTCTGCCCGGGTCTCCCCGTGACCATTGCATGAACAACCTGTCTGCATGTTTTTGTCAATGAGCTAGTTGGATTTTAAGCCATAGAATAATACAGCAACCTCCGACGTTCACAATCTCCCCACACATCGATAAATGTTGCATGGGACCGGCAATGCTCAGAAAACGATGGTGGAAAATTGCAAGAGTACGTTATAATACTTTTATTGCATCAAATGGTTGTTTTATGCAACAGAATAGAGGATTCTTATAACTATTGTGTGTGTGTTCTACTGAGGATGGACTTCTGGGAGTTAACACTGACAGGAGATTTACGATGTCTTTTGAGTGATAAAACCTAAAGAGACGGCATTCCAGAGCATGAGTTAATGTTTCTGTTCTATATGGTACCAGGGAGACATGGCTCCAGTATGGAGTTGGGGAGCCAACTGTTCTCTTATACAATGAAAACTGTTGACACAGCAGATACTGTCTGCTGTGAATTATAGGTATCTTTCATACAAATCTTAACCTTGTGACACATTCTATACATCTGTTGTTCGTCATGTAGGTTGAACGGGGTGTACCTTGGCTATAAAATACCTTTGTACTTTTGTCTCGGGGCTGTCACGGTCATTGAATGAAGAGGACCAAGGTGCAGCGTGGTGAGCGTACATATTATTTTTATTAGAAAAGACGCCGAACAAAACGATAAACACTACAAAACAAACCGTGAAGCTAAACGCTATGTGCCGTAAACAAAGTCAACTTCCCACAAAGACAGGTGGGAAAAAGGGCTACCTAAGTATGGTTCTCAATCAGAGACAACGATAGACAGCTGTCCCTGATTGAGAACCCTACCCGGCCAAACATAGAAATACAAATAATAGAACATAGAATACCCACCCTAAATCACACCCTGACCAAACCAAATAGAGACATAAAAAGGATATCTGAGGTCAGGGCGTGACAGGGGTTCTCAACAAATCATCTGAGATTCATTGACCACCTCTCCTTATCGTAGAGCACTCAATCGATTCACTTTATATGTGTGCGTTGTATTGACTTGCTCTCTCATTAATAAGTGATTAAAGATTTAGTTTAAGTATAACTATGACTTGTGTGATAAGTTTGTCTCTCCTCATTTGATAGTAAAGAAATGAACCACCACAAAACCCAACTAGAACATTGGGACAACAGTCATGTGTCAGGGTTGGGTTTCACAACAGATCTCCCTTTCATGTCCACATTGTAAATGTTTTTCATGATCGCTCTCTGGTCATTTCAATTGACTAATGTCTTTGCCTGATGCTTTGATATAAATCACCTAGACAATTTAGAGTAGAACCACTTGACTATGCTGTTAAATGAAGCATTTTGTGAGTGATTAATCTTTACCGGTCTTAAATTGCTTTATGTAGGAGTCAATCTTTATTGCTCTGTATTAGCATAAAGTCTCAAATCTCTTCCAAAGTCCACCTTTCCCGCGCCATCTATATGCTAGACATTGTTCAAAATGTTGAAGGATGATGAACAAGCAAATAATTTGTTCAACTACTGATAATTTTGCTGCGATGTTTGAAGCCTCTGCTCAGGCAAAGGTTATGTTGAGTTAAGGTTGAGTGAGTCAAGCACACCATCATTGCAGAGCAATGGGCAAATGCACACTAAACAACACTACAGTCATGATTTTCTCTCCTCATAAGGACCCTCTGACCTCATTCCTGCCTGAGGAAATATAGTGATGCAATCCACGTTCCAAACCAGTGAGTCATCCTGGGATCTTACTGAATAAAAAGGTCTAAATTCTAGTAAAACTAGTTGGTTCTAATGGTATCCACGTCAAGCAAACGTCAATAGTACTGGGAGTGTTCATTTACTCCCCAAAGAAGCCAAGTATTCGATATGGTGAACTCTCCTTTCAACTAACTCTTCAGTGCTTGCATCACATGAAGCATGTGCTGGGTACTTATTATTTTGAAGAATTCCTGAAATTGAATTACAAATGTTACATTTTAAACTGGTTTCACACTGTAATTTGAGCCCAATACACAGTTTAACATTGTGTCCTTGTGTAACGGTTCTCTTGTTGTGAAGTAGAGGCGGACCAAAATGCGGCGTGTCTATTGCAATCCATGTTTAATGAAGTAACACACTAAACACAAACACTATCAAAACAATAAACTTAACGAAAACTGAAACAGCCTATACTTGTGTAACCTAACAAAGAACAATGACATCAGGACACTAAGGATAATCACCCACCACAAACTCAAAGAATATGGCTGCCTAAATATGGTTCCCAATCAGAGACAACGATAAACACCTGCCTCTGATTGAGAACCACTTCAGACAGCCATAGACTTAGCTAGAACACCCCACTAGCTACAATCCCCATACATACACACCACATACAAAAACCCATGCCACACCCTGGCCTGACCAAATAAATAAAGATAAACACAAAATACTTTGACCAGGGTGTGACACCTTGATAATATCCATTCTGTATTAATGTGTATAAAGGAACGTTGCATGTAGTTCATATAGAATCTATAAATAAGTCCTAAGTGCCAGAACACATAAGGGTTTTCTCAATAACATCCTCTACTGTGAGTGACATATTCACATTGATCAGAGAAATACAACTCCAAAGACACAACCATGACAGCTCAGATGTCCTCCTGGGAACTGCCAGTAGAATCTTCATTGTGTATGACAGAAACGATTTGGTGAGATGAGATCCAATTTCCATTTGCTTCTGGAGAAAGATAATATCCAATAGGACTATACAATGTTGATCCTATTTTTCATGCAGTGGCCTAAAAAGCAGCATTTGTAAAATGTTTTCATTCGTTTATTTAAAAGAGAACAGAAGGCAATATCACCTTTTCAACTAAAGTGCTTGAAGCAAAACGAATCCTTTGATCAAAATTGCTGCTGCAAGTATGAAATCCAACTACTTTCAAAACAAACTGGATTAGCTTGGGGAGCCAACACAAGTCTTCAGGTAACATTACTCATCACTGAATCACCTTTGAAATGAACTTTGAAACTTGTATTGGCTCCCCAAGATAGTTCCTAGAGTGTAGCTCAACAGGCTAACAGTTTCATTGCATTTTCATTAAACTGATAAGAAAAAACACTCAAATCTAATGCTGATTGCTCGCAAAGGTCATTAAAGGTCATAGGATATACAGTATAGGGCGTAGATAGTAGCTGGTAGCTATTGTTTGTGACACACTGAAATAAATAAAAATTGATCTATGAGGTAAAACGTAATAATTCAACTTCAAGAAACTCACCGTCTACCCTATCCTTCTGTCCATCCCACACTGTCTGACCCTAGCAGTTCCCTGAATCTTCAGGAAGGTAATTGGTGTCAGCGTTGGGCCTCACCTCTCTTCGCCTGCACGTAATAAGGGAGTTCAGGTCACCACGGCAATATATCTCATCCAGCACCAAAAGAAGACTGCACTGATCACATTTCCATTTTCACAAGCACATCGTAAAACCGTTTTTGGCTTCTCTTTCGTTGGTCGGGCACAAGAGACATTTTTCACTTAGCGAGGCAGGTGTGGCGGCCGTATGGAACGGGGCCCTGGCTGCAGTCTTGTTGGCTCTCCATGGTGTGCCTCATCTCTCAGAGTTTCAAGGTCAGCCAAGATGTATGAATTCTCCCCGTCCCTTTGTTGCTTTGTGAAACTTTACAAACACATATTTTTAACCTAGTGGGTTCTCTAAAGAGCTAAATAAACTCACGGAATTCTTCCCCAGAAGAATTCCATTCTCCTACCACATCTTTAGCTTAATTTCATCAGCATATTATCAAATGTTATACCTAGTTGAAGTTGGAATCATTATTGGTGAAACTGCCATGTCCATTTGTGATGAAAAAAGTTACTGCAAACAACAAACAGTGTGTTTTCCCCTCTCAGACATCACTGCACGTGTGATATAAGAGCTCTGATAGGTTGGAGGATGTCCTCAGGAAGTTGACATCATTTCATAACACTGTAATACACTTCATATACTGTGCATCTACAAACTAACATCATCCCACCTGGAATGTCACAAACGAACAGCATTTTAGACGGAGACATAAAAGTGGAAAAATTTAGATTTAAAGGGAATTCTGCAATTGGCACATCCATTTTTGGGCTTTTAAATGAATGATATTGATTCACGTCATGGGGGGGGATCATGTAGCCACTGCAAAGCCCATTTACTCTCCCCGCATCGTAGAACACCATATCCATCTGGTTGACTTATGAAGAGACTGGGGTGCAAAACGCTCCTTTGTGCCTCATCCAATTTAGTGAAATGCCACATTGCTGCATCCAAAGGGATGGAGCGTACAGCGCTTCTTGTCTGTTTTGATGCACCTTCTGCACATCTGCTGAAAACGTTGGCTTGAGGCGATTCCAATGACTCTGCATAATAAACACAGTCATTTTCAAACTGCCGTGTTTAAAGAGAGCGGAACCTAAGTGAGAAGCTGATTTATACAATCCTATTTGGATCCTACATCATTGCCAGCCACCTCCCTTTAGGCTTTACAAGTCTAACATCAAAATGACTAATCAGAGTAACACAAACACTGTGGCGTGATAACACTGACAACAATGCAACACTAATCACACTTCAAATCTCCCTAGAGAACATTAGTTGCATAACCTCATTGTTTATCTGATGCAGGAAAGATCTAGAGTACTTTGAAAGGGCCCCACTGTCACATGGCAGACCATGCAACAAAGTCACAAAATCGAATTTTGAACGTAACCTTAACCCTAACATTAACCACATTGCTAACCTTATGCTTAACCTAACCCTAATCTTAAATTAAGACCAAAAAGCTCATTTTTATTTTCACACATTTTTTACAATCTATCATTTTTTTCGGACTGGCCCACCTAGCGGAAACTGCTCAGCTCTGCCTCCAGGACATTATTCACCCCGATAAACGTAAATCTGCATTAAAATAAGGTCTTATTGACTAGATATATAGGCTATAGCACGTTCCCAGTGCTCAAAACACACCGTAATGGGGAAACTCACCTCATCCACCACCAATTAGATGGCCGATGCCACGGCAGCCATCTGCTTAATATCTCATTCAAAAGATAGGTAATGTACTCATCACTGCCCTGGGATATTAGAGTCTCCTGAAATCACTGGGTATAATGCCCCCTACTGCCACTTCCAGCATACTGTATACATATTTTTTCCTTTATTTAACTAGGCAAGTCAGTTAAGAACACATTCTTATTTATGACGGCCTAGGAACAGTGGGTTAACTGCCTTGTTCAGGGGCAGAATGACAGATTTTTACCTTGTCAGCTCGGGGATTCAATGTAGCAACCTTTCAGTTACTGGCCCAATACGCTAACAACTAGGCTACCTGCCACCCCATATGGACTCACATCCAGGGACCAACCAGTACCAGCCCTGCTTAGTTTTAGAAGCCAAAAAGCTTTAAAATGTAGATTGGTATGGGTGTTGGCAAACCCCATCAAGAGGGAGTGTTACCTGATTCTACATGTTTCTGATATGTTCTAATGGCACTACACTTTACCTTTGATGGGGTTAAGAGTCACTTCAAATGTTGGAACCTAAACCTGAAAGAATGAATTTCTCACACCGAACCATGGCTCAAATTGCCTTCTCCAGACCTTAATCATAGACCACTTGACTGTGCCAGAGACACAGATCTAGGCCTTGGCATAGTGCATCGGGTAGGGCTGTGGGTAGAGGGAGGACTGCTCCCCAGAACGGCTTAGTGACTGCTATTTGGTTAGCATTAAAATGTGTTAAAAGGTTGATAATTCAGGAGATGGCTGGTTACATGGCTATCATCATTTCCTATTTTAACGTCTCATCTCTTACTGTGTTTTACAATGTTTAAATGAACTAAAAAATAAGTCTGTGACAATTTAAATACGTTTGATGTGTCCTTGAGCAAGGTACTTAACCCTAATTGCTCCTGTAAGTTGCTCTGGATAAGAGCATCTGCTAAATGACTAAAATGTACGGGAAATGTAAACAAACAGTATCTTCATACTCTCCATAAGGTTGTTGCACATTACATTAAATAGGTGCAGGTATATTCAAGTGCATGCAATTCACTAGTCCCAATTGAAATGCACTTATTTGCTCTGGGTGTCTGGCATGCTCTGGTTTTGTATTCACATTCATGGAAGTCTTTAGCCAACAGCATATCAGGAGCCGCTGACAGAAAGGGAAGGAGAGTTAGAGAGGATATAACACAACAGGGACCTACCATGTCTAAAACCAGGTACTTATCCATCTTTAACGTAGTTACTGATGGGAAGTCTTTTTCTGTTTCAATAGTCCTCAAGGATCAATGTCCTGGATGTTCATACTGTTTTATTTATTATTTATTTTAATAATGATTTATTATTGATCCTTTATATTGTTCATACTGTTGATAGTATCTGGTCAGGTGGAGGGACTCCTGCACAGCAACTCTAGTCTGGTTCCTTTCAAGGGTTGTTCACGCCTACACTGTCACCCTCTGCTTGGTCCTTAGGGTCTATGCCTGCCTGGTTTGCTGATGTCATTTATTGGCCTATACATTTCATTTGATTTATTGCTTCTTTCAAATGATAGCCTATTAGTGAAGTTGTGGTGTGATGCACACCACAGGAAGGTCAGCCTTGTGTGAAGAATTAAAACGTTTCTCGGTTCAAATAGAGTGCTGTGTAAATACTTTGAATAAATATTACTGTAGGGCATTTTCAGGCAAACACACTCCACTGTTGTTGCTGCTGTGTTGACATCATCCACCCACTAGCTCCTCCTCCAATCAGAGAGCTCATCGGAGGATGTTGATCGTTGCATCAGCATCATTTCTCGCATCCTCACGGCGTAGGCACTACGCAGGGAGAGTGGGAGAGAGGGAGCGACAGAGAGAGAGAGAGAGAGAAGTGAGAGAGAAAGAGAAGCCATTACGGAGATTCCACACAGAGAATCGTCAGACGGCAGAGAAAGCATCCAAGCTTTGCATGTAGGTCGACCGAACGCCTCGCCAAAACCACTCGAGGAGAGAATCTGAGCAGGAAAGGCTGATCACGAAAATCCAAACGTGATAGATATTAAACCAGGTATGGAGAGCCTGCTAGATAACCCAATGAAAGCCGTGCTGTATCTGAAGGAACTCACCACCATCGTGCAGAATCAGCAGAGCCTGATCCAGACGCAGCGCCAGCGTATCGACGAGCTCGAGCGGAAGGTGGAGGACCTCATTGGGGAAAACCGCCATCTGCGGGACCCCCATCAGTCCTATCACCACCACCACCACCCGTCTCCCCGCAGTACAAGCCCTCAGCCACCCGTCCACCTGCACCAGCATCCAGGGGGCAACAAAGCCGGGGTTCATCCTAGCCAGCAACCGCAGCAGGTCGCTTCTTTAACGGCACAGCCTCCGCAGCATCCTCCCCCTCCGACGCCTCCAGTTCACCATCCGCAGCAACTGCAGCTGGTGCCCACCTCCCCGCCGTCTCCAAAAGCGGGCCAGAGCAGCCCCGACTCAGCGGAAGAGGACAAGAAAAGCCCGGCATGCTGCAAGTCCCTGGTCCCGCAAACACCTACGACTCTGTGCCGCTCCGTTGGACTTGCCAGGAAAGCAGAGTGAGTAGCCTTATGCAACATTATTGCCTATATATTTGACCCACATCTAGCTAGAATTCCATTAAGGCGAATTTCTTAGCTAGTCTACCTGTCTCTCGAGTGTTTGGCTAGCTAGCCCACGTTACAAATATAGCCCAACAAACATAACACGACCCAGTAAAGTTACTATTTTACTCGATCAATTCCCGATAAATTGCATGATATGTTATATTGACAAACAGTGGGATCCTAACAAAGATGAGCGAAAATGTCTGTGTAAAATACATCATTCAAATAATGAGCTATATCGTATGCTCCAAAGAAATGGGGAAATTACATTATTTTATATTAGTGAATACATTTGCTCAAGTAATATTTATTTTCCTCAAAAAGGTAGTTGGTCAAAGTTACCCACATCCGAGTTTTCAATACCTCACTAGTTTGCTGTAGGCTACCTGCACCAAAATGCCAGTCTTTTTCCTTTTTAAATTGGGAGACAATTTGTCTTCAGCACTTTTATTTCCATGACTCTCTTGTATCGATGCGGCAGCAATATGTTTGAAACATGGAATCACATCATCATGAGAATGGTGAGAATCCTAAGTATCTGGATGTCCCTGGCAGCTTCCAGCCCTATATTGTTGCAGGAACATATTTTTTGTTGTTGTTGAGTGAAATGGAGGCGTTTGATGCACAGGAATGATAATAATGGTAAGTTAATAAGAACATAAAAACGTATACTTAATGATAAAACAGATGCATTTTCCTTTGGTAAGGAGATCGCATAGCAGCATGCAGCCTAATGTGTTACTTTTATTATATAGCCTCGGCCTACATCATAACCATATCGCAGGACATGACGTGGCCCTTTTCTGACATAACTGGTTTATTCCTGCTACACAATACATATTAGGCTTCCATTTATACATCGCTCAATTCTATATTCTATATTTCTATACTCCATTCTGTTACTTTTGGATTGTGTGTATTGAATGGTTAGATACCACTGCACTGTTGGAGCTAGGAACACAAGCATTTAGCTACACCTGCAATAACATCTGCTCAATATGTGTATGTGACCAATAGCATTTGATTTGATTTGATTTGAATAGCCAAACATGCTCAGAAGTAAATAGACCAGTACCCTGTTTAAATTTGACGGTATGCGTAGACTATATTATTTTTATGCAATAGGAACACGGCATCATAGCCCATTTCAATTCAGAGCCTATACCAAGGTAGGAGATAGAAGCAATCATCTATTGATGAACAAAATCTGAAACAATTTGTATATTCCATAGAAGTGTGCTTTAAATAGTTTGAATTGACAATCAGTTGCTGAATGTTTGGCCAGTGTTTGGCACTCCCTATATGTGGCATGCATTTTTAGTTTGAAAAAGTCACTGAAAAAGAGAAAGACATTATGCTCACACTTCTACTGAAATGTGATGGAATTTGCCATTGCTCTTTCTTTTAGAACCTATCACGGTCCAGTTCCAACATCTCCAAGTCAAAGTCTTCTTCTAGCCATGGTGGCCAAAATAATGGACAGCTGGGCATTTTTATACATGATCCTAAGCATTATGGGATGTTTCAATTGCTTAATTAACTCAGGAACAACACCTGTGTGGAAGCACCTGCTTTCAATATATTTTATACCCCTCATTGACTAAAGTGTTTCCTTTATGTTGGAAGTTACCTGTAGCTCGGCCTGTATTATTATCAAAATGCTCCAATCAGTCAGAAATCTTTTCAGCTGGTTAAATTGAGATGACAAACCAGCACACGTGAGCTGACTCGTGTTGATGAACATCAAGCAAGCTATGCAATCCCCAATCCCCAATGGCATAATTTATATGCCATTCATGAGCTAGTGATTCATTATCTGAAAGGTTTTTCCTTGTAGCTTCAGTTTTCAGTTGATAATACAGTGTCTTCGTAAAGTATTCAGACCCCTTGACTTTTTCCACATTTTGTTACGTGACAGCCTTATTCTAAAATGGATTAAATATTTTTTTCCCCTCACCATAACGACAACGCAAAAACAGGTCTTTAGAATTGTTTTCAAATTTATATAAATATATAAAAAACTAGAAATATCACATTTACATAAGTATTCAGACCCTTTACGCAGTACTTTGTTAAAGCACTTTTGGCAGCGATTACAGCCTCGAGTCTACTTGGGTATGACGCTACAAGCTTGGCACGCCTGTATTTGGGGAGTTTCTCCCATTCTTCTCTGCAGATCCTCTCAAGCTCTGTCAGGTTGGATAGGGAGCATCTCTGCAAATCTATTTTCACGTCTCTCCAGAGATGTTCGATCAGGTTCAAGTCTGTGCTCTGGTTGGGCCACTCAAGGACATTCAGAGACTCCCGAAGCCACTCCTGCGCTGTCTTGGCTGTGTGTTTAGGGTCGTTGTCCTGTTGGAAGGTGTACGTTCGGTCTGAGGTCCTGAGCGCTCTGGAGCAGGTTTTCATCAAGGATCTCTCTTTACTTTGCTCCGTTTATATTTGCTTAGATCCTGACTAGTCTTGCAGTCCCTGCAGTTGAAAAACATCCCCACAGCATGATGCAGCTACCACCGTGCTTCACCGTAGGGATGGTGCCAGGTTTCCTCCAGACGTGAAGCTTTGCATTCAGGCCAAAGAGTTCAATCTTGGTTTCATCAGACCAGAGCATTTTGTTTCTCATGGTCTGAGTGTCTTTAGGTGCCTTTTGGCAAACTCCAAGTGGGCTGTCATGTGCCTTTTGTTGAGGAGTGGCTTCCGTCTGGCCACTCTACCATGAAGACCTGATTGGTGCTGCAGAGATGGTTGTCCTTCTGGAAAGTTCTCCCATCTCCACAGAGGAACTCTAGAGCTCTGTCCAAGGCCCTTCTCCCCCAATTGCTCAGGGCGGACAGCTCTAGGAAGAGTCTTGGTTCCAAACTTCTTCCATTTAAGAATAATGGAGGCCACTGTGTTCTTGGGGACCTTCAATGCTACATAAATGTTTTAGTATCCTTCCCCAGATCTGTGCCTCGACACAATCCTGTCTCGGAGCTCTACGGACAATTCTTTTGACCTCATGGCTTGGTTTTTTTGCTGTGGCAGGCGTGTGCCTTTCCAAATCATGTCCAATCAATTGAATTTACCACAGGTGGACTCAATTAAGTTGTAGAAACATCTCAAGGATGATCAATGGAAACAGGATGCACCTGAGCTCAATTTCAAGCCACATAGCAAAAAATTGGAATACTTATGTAAATAAGGTATTTCTGTTTTTTATTTTTAATAGATTTACAAAAATTTCAAAAATCCTGTTGTCGTTTTGTCATTATAGGGTATTGTGTGTAGATGATGAGGAAAAATGTGAATTCAGTACATTTTTAATATGGCAGTAACGTAACAAAATGTGGAAAAAGTCAAAGGGTCCTCAATGAAAACCTCAATGAAGGTAAGGTACAATATTACAATACACTTTGTAGCCTATTTTGGAAGTCATTTTGTTTTGAAAGGGACATCTAGGTATGCTAATTTACTCAATGTCGATAGTTGGTTGCAAAATATTTGAATCTCGTCATATGACTCATTGTGTTTACTTGATAGCTACCTACACAAATAGCTAGCTAGAACAAAGTGTTAATAATAAAGTGTTAATGTTCATTAAAAATATTAAAAGCATTCATTTGATACCAATCAATTAATTCATACTTTTCTTTTCTAACTTAATTAGCATATTGCTCAAATAAGCGATGGAATTGCATTTTAACACAATCAACTCTTATTGCCCTAGAAATGTCTAAAGCTATTTTTTTCTGGAGGCAAGTACACTCTGATTAGGTTTGGCCCCATTTTTGAAGAGGTGGCAGGTAGCCTAGTGGTTAGAGTGTTGGACTTGTAACTGAAAGGTTTCAAGATCAGGCTGACAAAGTAAAAATCTGTCGTTCTGCCCCTGAACAAGGCAGTTAACCCACTGTTCCTCTGAACAAGGCAGTTAACCCACTGTTCCTCTGAACAAGGCAGTTAACCCACTGTTCCTCTGAACAAGGCAGTTAACCCACTGTTCCTCTGAACAAGGCAGTTAACCCACTGTTCCTCTGAACAAGGCAGTTAACCCACTGTTCCCCTGAACAAGGCAGTTAACCCACTGTTCCTCTGAACAAGGCAGTTAACCCACTGTTCCTCTGAACAAGGCAGTTAACCCACTGTTCCTCTGAACAAGGCAGTTAACCCACTGTTCCTCTGAACAAGGCAGTTAACCCACTGTTCCTCTGAACAAGGCAGTTAACCCACTGTTCCTCTGAACAAGGCAGTTAACCCACTGTTCCTCTGAACAAGGCAGTTAACCCACTGTTCCTCTGAACAAGGCAGTTAACCCACTGTTCCTCTGAACAAGGCAGTTAACCCACTGTTCCTCTGAACAAGGCAGTTAACCCACTGTTCCTCTGAACAAGGCAGTTAACCCACTGTTCCTCTGAACAAGGCAGTTAACCCACTGTTCCTCTGAACAAGGCAGTTAACCCACTGTTCCTCTGAACAAGGCAGTTAACCCACTGTTCCTCTGAACAAGGCAGTTAACCCACTGTTCCTCTGAACAAGGCAGTTAACCCACTGTTACTCTGAACAAGGCAGTTAACCCACTGTTCCCCTGAACAAGGCTGTTAACCCACTGTTCCCCTGAACAAGGCCGTTAACCCACTGTTCCTTTGAACAAGGCAGTTAACCCACTGTTCCTAGGCCGTCATTGTGAATAAGAATTTGTTCTTAACTCACTTGCCTAGTTAAATAAAGGTCAAATAAAAAAAGTGCTCCACTTAAGAAGGCAAATGGACTAACAGTTTAGGACACTGATATCTCCCCAGCTGGGAAACAAGGGCC
>NC_048585.1:16328607-16346107 GCF_013265735.2 Oncorhynchus mykiss
CACACAGAGATAGTCACATAGTCATAATCACAGTTATCCATACTAGCGCATAAACACATCAACATATGCATACTAGCAAACACATATACACAAATAAGGGCACACACTCACCCACACACCACCTGGCAGTCAGCATGCTATTCTGCATTGGCTGCAGCCCATTCATCCATCCCCCCCCCCGCCTCCTCCTTCCCTTCTCACATGGCTCTCTTCTTCCCCTGAAAGGGGCTGAATCTGTGCAGCTGCCAGCCATCTCAAGGAGAGAGCGGCCATATGTGGGGTGAACGGGGAACCCTGAGAGTGAGAAGCATACATTATCCCCTATCTCCTGCTGGCATCCTTCTAGCTGCTGCAGACTGATAGCCTAGTGCTTCTTTCAGATCAATGGTCCCTATCTCGTGGCAACATAGCCAGTCCCTATACCCTCATGTCCCAGAACACAGGCCAACTGGCCAAGTCCCTGTACCCTCATGTCCCAGAACACAGGCCAACTGGCCAAGTCCCTGTACCCTCATGTCCCAGAACACAGGCCAACTGGCCAAGTCCCTGTACCCTCATGTCCCAGAACACAGGCCAACTGGCTAAGTCCCTGTACCCTAATGTCCCAGAACACAGGCCAACTGGCCAAGTCCCTGTACCCTCATGTCCCAGAACACAGGCCAACTGGCCAAGTCCCTGTACCCTCATGTCCCAGAACACAGGCCAACTGGCCAAGTCCCTGTACCCTCATGTCCCAGAACACAGGCCAACTGGCCAAGTCCCTGTACCCTCAGGTCCCAGAACACAGGTCAACTGGCCAAGTCCCTGTACCCTTATGTCCCAGAGCACAGGCCAACATAGCCAGTCCCTGTACCCTCATGTCCCAGAGCACAGGCCAACATAGCCAGTCCCTGTACCCTCATGTCCCAGAGCACAGGCCAACATAGCCAGCCCCTGTACCCTCATGTCCCAGAACACAGGCCAACATAGCCAGTTCCTGTACCCTCATGTCCCAGAACACAGGCCAGCTGGCCAAGTCCCTATACCCTCATGTCCCAGAGCACAGGCCAGCTGGCCAAGCATGTGCTTTAGTAAAAGGGAAGGGGGGCTGTGTGATTTAGTGTTTGTGTGTTTAATGTGTGTTGATGCTAGTCTGTAGATTAGTTTGTGTGTCCGCGTGTGTACGCTTGAATGTGTGTTTAATGTGTGTTGATGCTAGTCTCAAATCAAATCAAATTTTATTTGTCACATACACATGGTTAGCAGATGTTAATGCGAGTGTAGCGAAATGCTTGTGCTTCTAGTTCCGACAATGCAGTAATAACCAACAAGTAATCTAGCTAACAATTCCAAAACTACTACCTTATAGACACAAGTGTAAGGGGATAAAGAATATGTACATAGATATATGAATGAGTGATGGTACAGAGCAGCATAGGCAAGATACAGTAGATGGTATTGAGTGCAGTATATACATATGAGATGAGTATGTAAAGTGGCATAGTTAAAGTGGCTAGTGATACATGTATTACATAAAGATGCAGTAGATGATATAGAGTACAGTATATACGTACACATATGAGATGAATAATGTAGAGTATGTAAACATTATATTTGGTAGCATTGTTTAAAGTGGCTAGTGATATATTTTACATCAATTCCCATCAATTCCCATTATTAAAGTGGCTGGAGTTGAGTCAGTGTGTTGGCAGCAGCCACTCAATGTTAGTGGTGGCTGTTTAACAGTCTGATGGCCTTGAGATAGAAGCTGTTTTTCAGTCTCTCGGTCCCAGCTTTGATACACCTGTACTGACCTCGCCTTCTGGATGATAGCGGGGTGAACAGGCAGTGGCTCAGGTGGTTGTTGTCCTTGATGATCTTTATGGTCTTCCTGTGACATCGGGTGGTGTAGGTGTCCTGGAGGGCAGGTAGTTTGCCACCGGTGATGCGTTGTGCAGACCTCACTACCCTCTGGAGAGCCTTACGGTTGTGGGCGGAGCAGTTGCCGTACCAGGCGGTGATACAGCCCGACAGGATGCTCTCGATTGTGCATCTGTAGAAGTTTGTGAGTGCTTTTGGTGACAAGCCGAATTTCTTCAGCCTGCTGAGGTTGAAGAGGCGCTGCTGCGCCTTCTTCACGATGCTGTCTGTGTGGGTGGACCAATTCAGTTCGTCTGTGATGTGTACGCCGAGGAACTTAAAACTTACTACCCTCTCCACTACTGTTCCATCGATGTGGATAGGGGGGTGTTCCCTCTGCTGTTTCCTGAAGTCCACAATCATCTCCTTAGTTTTGTTGACGTTGAGTGTGAGGTTATTTTCCTGACACCACACTCCGAGGGCCCTCACCTCCTCCCTGTAGGCCGTCTCGTCGTTGTTGGTAATCAAGCCTACCACTGTTGTGTCGTCCGCAAACTTGATGATTGAGTTGGAGGCGTGTGTGGCCACGCAGTCGTGGGTGAACAGGGAGTACAGGAGAGGGCTCAGAACGCACCCTTGTGGAGCCCCAGTGTTGAGGATCAGCTGGGTGGAGATGTTGTTGCCTACCCTCACCACCTGGGGGCGGCCCGTCAGGAAGTCCAGTACCCAGTTGCACAGGGCGGGGTTGAGACCCAGGGTCTCGAGCTTGATGACGAGCTTGGAGGGCACTATGGTGTTAATTGCCGAGGTGTAGTCGATGAACAGCATTCTCACATAGGTATTCCTCTTGTCCAGATGGGTTAGGGCAGTGTGCAGTGTGGTTGCGATTGCATCATCTGGACCTATTTGGGCGGTAAGCAAATTGGAGTGGGTCTAGGGTGTCAGGTAGGGTGGAGGTGATATGGTCCTTGACTAGTCTCTCAAAGCTCAGTTACCTTAGCTTTCTTGGGAACAGGAACAATGGTGGCCCTCTTGAAGCATGTGGGAACAACAGACTGGGATAGGGATTGATTGAATATGTCCGTAAACACACCAACCAGCTGGTCTGCGCATGCTCTGAGGGCGCGGCTGGGGATGCCGTCTGGGCCTGCAGCCTTGCGAGGGTTAACACGTTTAAATGTTTTCCTCACGTCGGCTGCAGTGAAGGAGAGTCCGCAGGTTTTGGTAGCAGGCCGTGTCAGTGGCACTGTATTGTAAGCGGGCAAAAAAGTTATTTAGTCTGCCTGGGAGCAAGACATCCTGGTCCGTGACGGGGCTGGTTTTCTTTTTGTAATCCGTGATTGACTGTAGACCCTGCCATATACCTCTTGTGTCTGAGCCGTTGAATTGAGATTCTACTTTGTCTCTATACTGACGCTTAGCTTGTTTGATTGCCTTGCGGAGGGAATAGCAACACTGTTTGTATTCGGTCATGTTTCCGGTCACCTTGCCCTGATTAAAAGCAGTGGTTCGCGCTTTCAGTTTCACGCAAATGCTGCCATCAATCCACGGTTTCTGGTTTGGGAATGTTTTAATCGTTGCTATGGGAACGACATCTTCAACGCAAGTTCTAATGAACTCGCTCACCGAATCAGCGTATTCGTCAATGTTGTTGTCTGACGCAATACGAAACATATCCCAGTCCACGTGATGGAAGCAATCTTGGAGTGTGGAATCAGATTGGTCGGACCAGCGTTGAACAGACCTCAGCGCGGGAGCTTCTTGTTTTAGTTTCTGTCTGTAGGCAGGGATCAACAAAATGGAGTCGTGGTCAGCTTTTCCGAAAGGAGAGCGGGGCAGGGCCTTATATGCGTCGCGGAAGTTAGAATAGCAATGATCCAAGTTTTTTCCAGCCCTGGTTGCCCTGGTTAGTCAGTAGATGAGTTTGTGTGTCCGCGTGTGTATGCTTGTATGTGTGTTTAATGTGTGTTGATGCTAGTCTGTAAATTAGTTTGTGTCCGCGTGTGTACGCTTGTATGTGTGTTTAATGTGTGTATGCTTGTATGTGTCTACGCTTGTATGTGTGTTTGCTTGTGTGTTTGCTTGTATTAAAAGTATGAAAATGTATGTATCACACTGGATAAGAGCGTCTGCTAAATGACTAACATGTACATGTATGTGTAGGCTATGTGTGTGTTCTGCGCCTGCTTGTGCTGTGTGATGTGGGTTCATCTACCTCTGTGTCTATGGTTGGAGGGTTCAATTAGATAACCCAGTAGGCCAATACACTGATGGAGCAGAATCTGGTGTTAACATTTCTCTGTGCAGTCTCTAGGGCAAGACAGGTAGAACATGTTGTTCTTTCTCTCTCGCTCTTTCTCTCTCTCTCTCTCTTTCTCTCTCTCTCTCTCTCTCTGTCTCTCTCTCTCTCTCCCTCTCTCTCGCTCTCTCTCTCTCTCTCTCTCTCTTTCTCTCTTTCTCCTCTCTTCTTGCTCTCCCTCGCTCCGAATGTGAGGCACGTTTGTCTGGTTATGACAGGATGGCTCTGCTTTCTGTTGCCCACTGAAACCCAGATCATGAATATCACATTTGGTGCCGAGTGCCTTGAGATTGCTTCATCTCTCTTTCGGTAGCTAGAAGAAGGAACGGGTGAATTCCTTGCTATAGAACATTAGCTGTTTTTTATTTGGCGTGTGCGGAGAACATATTTTTAGCTGTCGTGCCATGTGTGTGTTTGTGAATCATGCGGGGGTCAGTTGTGGTGTGTGTGTGTGTGTGTGTGTTTGTGTGTGTGTGTGTGTGTATGTGTGTGTGTGTGTGTGTGTGTGTGTGTGTGTTTGTGAATCATGCGGGGGTCAGTTGTGGTGTGTGTGTGTGTGTGTGTGTGTGTGTGTGTGTGTGTGTGTGTGTGTGTGTGTGTGTGTGTGTGTGTGTGTGTTTGTGTGTTTGTGAATCATATGGGCGGTCAGACACTCAGGTTATTGGTTTATTAGACATGAGAGGCACAGGGACTGAGCTGAACGGGTAGCTCTAATGCAGTTTAGAGTTAAAGCACCCGGTGCTTTAGATAAATGACAAGCCTAGACCCTGCCAGAGACCACTGACTGTGACTTGCCTAGACCCTGCCAGAGACCACTGACTGTGACTAGACTAGACCCTGCCAGAGACCACTGACTGTGACTAGACTAGACCCTGCCAGAGACCACTGACTGTGACTAGACTAGACCCTAACAGAGACCACTGACTGTGACTAGACTAGACCCTGCCAGAGACCACTGACTGTGACTAGACTAGACCCTGACAGAGACCACTGACTGTAGCTAGCCTAGACCCTGCCAGAGACCACTGACTGTGACTAGCCTAGACCCTGCCATAGATCACTGACTGTGACTAGACTAGACCCTGACAGAGACCACTGACTGTAGCTAGTCTAGACCCTGCCAGAGACCACTGACTGTGACTAGACTAGACCCTGACAGAGACCACTGACTGTAGCTAGCCTAGACCCTGCCAGAGACCACTGATTGTGACTAGCCTAGACCCTGCCAGAGATCACTGACTGTGACTAGACTAGACCCTGACAGAGACCACTGACTGTAGCTAGTCTAGACCGTGCCAGAGACCACTGACTGTAGCTAGTCTAGACCCTGCCAGAGACCACGGACTATAGCTAGTCTAGACCCTGCCAGAGACCACTGACTGTAGCTAACCCATTTATATTCTAGCCTGTAACACACTTATAGTCTAGTCTGTAAGCCATTTATAGTCTAGCCTGTAACTTATTTATAGTCTAGTCTAACTCAGTCACATCTATGGCTATATAAGTCAGTCACATCTATGGCTATATAAGTCAGTCACATCTATGGCTATATAACTCAGTCACATCGGAGGTGTGGTTATAATTTGAATAGCCTGTGGCGTTTGCATGGTCCAGTGGAAACACTCCCAGCAGAAAGCAACCTTTCCTGTCTCCCCTTCTAATTCTTCCCCGTCAAATTAAATCAACAAAAACATGCACTCCCCTCCATATTTTTATTTATTTAACCAGGCATGTCAGTTAAGAACAAGTTCTTATTTTCAATGACGGCCTAGGAACAGTGGGTTAACTGCCTGTTCAGGGGCAGAACGACAGATTTGTACCTTGTCAGCTCAGGGGTTTGAACTTGCAACCTTCCAGTTACTAGTCCAACGCTCTAACCACTAGGCTACCCTGCCACCCCACACTAATGTATTTGAACAGTGATGCTAATACACTACATGACCAAAAGTATGTGGACACCTGCTCGTCGAACATCTCATTCCAAAATCATGGGCATTAATATGGAGTTGGTCCCCCCTTTGCAGCTATAACAGCCTCCACTCTTCTGGGAAGGCTTTCTACTAGATGTTGGAACATAGCTGAAGGGATTCACTAGATGTTGGAACATAGCTAAAGGGATTTGCTTCCATTCAGCCACAAGAAAATTAGTGAGGTCGGGCACTGATGTTGGCCAATAAGGCATGGTTCGCAGTCGACGTTTCAATTAATCCCAAAGGTGTTCGATTGGGTCGAGGTCAGGGCTCTGGGCAAGCCAGTCAAGTTCTTCCACACCGATCTCGACAAACCATTTCTGTATGGACCTCGCTTTGTGCACGGGGGCATTGTCATGCTGAAACAGGAAAGGGCCTTCCCCAAATTGTTGCCACAAGTTGTAAGCACAGAATCGTCTAATTCAGGTATTCCCAAAATGGGGTACGGAATGCCGCCGGGGGTACGCCAAATAAAAATGTGATTCACGTTTAAAAAATAATAATAACAATTTCTTCACATTTTCAAACAGTACATTTATATTTTCCAAAGGGGCTAGACATTTGTGTGAGCTTTTTCTCTCGCCTGAGTAGTCTCGTTTCACTGCCAAAAATAAAATGAAACCATCTAGTGTTCAGTGAAATAACAACACAATGTCAAATACAGGTAGCCTGGTCAAATAATTAACATCCAATCACATTAACCGTTACTCTCTTGTGGGAAACCTTAACTCTTGCGAAGACATTTAGAAAAGAAACATGAGCGAGAATAAAGAGGACTTTCGAATAGTAAGACGTGCATAAAAGCAACAGATACCATTAATAAGAAGGTGCTAGAAGCATCTACCGAGTGGCTGGGATAGGCAAGCCCCATACTATTGTGGAGGACTTAAGTCTTCCTGCTGCCACGGATATGGATGGGACAATGCTGGGGGTAAAGGCCCCAAAACTATACAGACAATGACTTCCTCAAACAACACTGTTTCATGACGCATCAGTGACATGGCAGGAGATGTTTTGAAACAGTTACTGCTTCGCATACAGGCCAGTGAATTCTATATATTACAGCTGGATGAGTCAACAGACCTGGAGGGCCTGGCACAGCTCCTGGAAAATGTCCTTTACTTTTATGGGGGGTCAATTAAGGAAGACATCCTCTTCTGCAAACCACTGTAAACCAGTATAACATGACAGGATATTTTTAAAGAACTGGACAACTTTGTGACATCATATGGTGGTCAAGATGTGTTGGTATCTGTACTGATGGCACAAAAGCCATGACAGGGAGACATAGTGGAGTGGTAACGCGCGTGTACGCAGTTGCTCCCGACGCCACTTGGGTAGACTGCAGCATCCACCTAGAGGCTCTTGCTGCCAAGGGAATGCCTGACAGCTTGAAAGATGTTTTGGACACTACAGTGAAAATGGTTTACTTGGTTAAAGCAAGGCCCCTGAACACTCGTATATTTTCTGCATTATGCAATGAGATGGGCAGCGACCATGTAATGCTTTTACAACATACAGAAGTGCGCTGGTTATCAAGGGGCAAAGTATTGACACGTTTTTTTTAAAATTGAGAGACGAGCTTAAAGTTTTCTTTACTGACCATCATTTTCACTTGTCTGACCGCTTGTATGATGATGAGTTTCTCACACGATTGGCCTTTCTGGGTGATGCTTTTCAGGATTACAGAGACTCCACAACTATATTCAATGTGTGGGACAGAATTGAGGTTATGATTAAGTTGGAGCTCTTCTCTGTCGGCATTAACAAGGACAACATACAGGTCTGTCCATCATTGTATGATGTTTTGTGTGCAAATGAACTCAAGCTTACAGACAATGTCAAATGTGATATAGCAAAGCACCTGAGTGAGCTGGGTCGAAATTGCAACAAGCGGTTCTG
Source organism: Oncorhynchus mykiss (assembly GCF_013265735.2). NCBI lineage: Eukaryota > Metazoa > Chordata > Actinopteri > Salmoniformes > Salmonidae > Oncorhynchus > Oncorhynchus mykiss. The sequence goes on from NC_048585.1 coordinate 16,336,618, forward strand.
TGAAAATGCAATTTAATCAGAAGCCACTGCCACATTAACGGATAGGGCTGCGCTCAGAGTATCCTGCCTTGGCAAATCGCTCTGTTAAGCCACTGATCCCCTTTGCAACCACGTATCTATCTGAGTGTGGATTCTCGGCCCTCACTAGCATGAAAACCAAATACAGGCACAAACTGTGTGTGGAAAATGATTTAAGACTGAGACTTTCTCCAATGCAACCCAACATTGCAGAGTTATGCATCCTTTCAAGCACACCTATGGGGAGAAATTCAACATTTTTGCTGAACAAATAAGGTTTTAAATGTAAGATGGTTTAAATAAAGAGAACAATTATTGATTATTATTATATTATTAGTTGTGGTCCTACAATAGCTCTTTGTCACTTCCCACGAGCCGGGTTGTGACAAAAACACTAATTCTTATGTTTAATAAATGTATTGTATAGTGTGTGTGTGGCAGGCTTACAATGATGGCAAAAAAACAACATTTGAGAGTGTGCTGACCCTGGTGCTAGAGGGGGTACGCAGCTGGAGGTCGAATGTTTGAAGGGGTACGGGACTATGAAAAGTTTGGGAACCACTGGCCTAGAATGTCATTGTATGCTGTAGCATTACGATTTCCCTTCACTGGAACTAAAGGCCGAACCATGAAAAACAGCACCCGACCATTATTCCTCTTAAAGTTGTCACTATGCATTCGGGCCATCGGACTGCCAGAAGCCTGATTCATCACTCCAGAGAACGTGTTTCCACTGCTCCAGAGTCCAATGGCAGGACGCTTTACACCACTACAGCCGAGGCTTGGTGTTGCGCATGGTAATCTTGCTGCTCGACCATGGAAACCCATTTCATGTTCTCTGTGCTGACGTTGCTCCCAGAAGCAGTTTGGAACTCAGTAGTGAGTGTTGTAACTGAGGACAGTCGATTTTTATGCGCTACGTGCTTCAGCACTCGCCGGTCCCGTTCTGTGAGCTTGTGTGGCCTACCACTTTGCGACTGAGCCGTTGTTGCTCCTAGACGTTTCCACTTCACAATAACAGCACTTACAGTTGACCGGGGCAGCTCGAGCAGGGTAGAAATTTGACAAACTGACTTGTTGGAAAGGTGGCATCCTATGACAGTGCCACGTTGAAAGTCACTGAGCTCTTCAATACGGCCATTCTACTGCCAATGTTTGTCTATGTATGGAGATTGAATGGAGGTGTGCTCGATTTTATACACCTGTCAGCAGTGGGTGTGGCTGAAATATCCAAATCCACTCATTTGAAGGGGTTTCCACATACTTTAGTGTATGTAGTGTATTTTTTACTTGACTCTATACTCCATATGAGATCAAATGTTTCATATTAAACTACGGTGCCTTCAGAAAATATTCACACCCCTTTACTTTATATTACAAGGTGGGATTTTTTGGTCAACAAACCTGAAATGTAATGAAAAATGGAACACTAATATATGTTGATTGCAAAATAAATATACCTGTATGTTAGAATCACCTTTCGCAGTGATTACAGCTGTGAGTCTTTCTGGGTAAGTCTCTAAGAGTGATTACAGCTGTGAGTCTTTCTGGGTAAGTCTCTAAGAGAGATTACAGCTGTGAGTCTTTCTGGGTAAGTCTCTAAGAGTGATTACAGCTGTGAGTCTTTCTGGGTAAGTCTCTAAGAGTGATTACAGCTGTGAGTCTTTCTGGGTAAGTCTCTAAGAGTGATTACAGCTGTGAGTCTTTCTGGGTAAGTCTCTAAGAGCTTTGCACACCTGGATTGTACAATATTTGCACATTATTTTTTAAATGTATTATTCAAGCTCTGTCAAGTTGGTTGTTAATCATTGCTAAACAGCCATTTTCAAGTTTTGCCATAGATTTTCAAGACGATTTAAGTCAAAACTGTAACTAGGCCACTAGGCCACTCAGGAATATTCAGTGTCATCTCCAGTGTTTATTTGGCCTTGTGTTTTAGGTTATTGTCCTACTGAAATGTGAATTTGTCTCCCAGTGTCCATTGGAAAGCAGACTGAACCAGGTTTTCCTCTAGGATTTTTCCTGCGCTTAGCTCTATTCCTCTTCTTTTTATCCTAAAAAACTCCCTTGTCCTTGCCAATGACAAGCATACCCATAACATGTTAAGGCCACCACCTTGCTTGAAACTATGAAGAGTGGTACTCAATGATGTGTTGTGTTGGATTTGCCCCAGACATAACGCTTTGTATTCCAAACATTTAGATTAGTATTGTGGAGGAACTACAATGTTGTTGATCCATCCTCTGTTTTCTCCTAACCAAGCAATTAAACTCTGACTGTTTTAAAGTCCCCATTGGCCTCATGGTGAAATCCCTGAGCGGTTTCCTTCCTGTCCATCAACTGAGTTAGGAAGGACACCTGTATCAATCCAAAGTGTGATTAATAACTTCACTGTGCTCAAAGGGATATTCAATGTCAATTTTTACCCATCAACCAATATGTTCCCTTCTTTGTGAGGCATTGGAAAACCTTCATGGTCTTTGGGGATGAATCTGTGTTTAAAATTCACTGCTGGGGTACAGAGATGAGGTAGTCATTCAAAAATCATGTTAAACACTATTATTGCACACAAGAGTCCATGCATCTTATTATATGACTTGTCAAGCACATTCTTACTCCTGAACCTATTTAGGTTTGAATACTTATGGTCTCAAGACATTTCAGCTTTTGATTTTTAATTAATTTGTAAAAAATAAAAGAAAACACAATTCTACTTTGACATTATGGGATATAGTGTGACACACATCTAAATTTGATCCATTTTAAATTCAGGCTGTAACAACAAAATGTGGAAAAAGTCAAGGGGTGTGAATACTTTCTGAAGACACTGTAAACATAGAAAACCTTTGACTACTTTAATAAGTGAATTTGTCCAAATACTTATGACTTCTCCAAATGTAGGGACTAAATACACAAAGTGCCTACATTTCTAAACAGTTAAACAGATATGCATGAAAATACCATCAAATATGAGGTGGCATTCCGCACTGTCACCTCATATAAACCATTTGATCTCAAATCCAAAATGCTGAAGTACAGAGCCAAATTCAAAATGTGAGCTTCACTGTCCAAATACATACGGAGAGGAATTTACTTTCAAAGACATGTTTTGAATTTGAATAGTCTAACCAGACTTTGTTGTTATTCCTGTGACAAAGTTGACATGCCGGATGACTTTCTCCTTTAGAGCTCCAGTAAAATAAACACCCATCTAATCGATGCGCTCCAGATAGCGTATGCAAATGAGCAGTGATGAGCAATCAGCGGTGAGTAAAGCGCTGCCAAGAGATGGATATGTAATTATGAGAAATGCTAATAGAAAATCACCTGCTGTCTTTTGGTGTCACTCCAGTCTGGTTGGCATTCACTGGGGGTGCATCTCAATAGTCTGAATTGACTTCCTCTCCTTGTTTCCTTTTTCGTTTCCTTTAATCTATATGCAGTGCCGCTAAAGAGCTGGACAGGAGTAATCACATTTCTAGAGGGCATCCTATTACTTTGGCCTTTTAAAGAGCAGAGGGAGGAAAGGAGACGAGGAGAGGAAGCCACTTGTTAAGTCTATTGAAATACACCCTCTCTTTAGTGTCCTCCTCAGAGGTCATATGGAAATCAATTGACCTCTAGCTACAGACGCTGTAATCCATTGATGCCTAATCCATTGAAGATCAGACTAGAGGTCCATTGATTATGATTTTTCAACGCTGATACCGATACCGATTATTGGAGGACCAAAAAAGCCGATACCGATTAATCGGACGATTTTAAATGTTTTATTTGTAATAATTACAATTACAACAATACTGAATGCAGCTATTTTAACTTAATATAATACATCAATCAAATAAATTTAGCCTGAGAAAAACAAGTTGTTCATACTTGTTCAATTTGGTTTAAATAATGCAAAAATAAAGTGTTATGAACATATGAAAGCTGGTGGTTCCTTTTAACATGAGTCTTCAATATTCCCAGGTAAGAAGATTTAGGTTGTAGTTATTATAGGAATTATAGGACTATTTCCCTCTGTACCATTTGTATTTCATGAACCTTTGACTATTGGATGTTCTTATAGGAACTTTAGTATTGCCAGTGTAACAGTATAGCTTCCTCCCTGGGCTCGAACCAGGAACACAACGACAACAGCCACCCTCGAAGCAGCGTTACCCATGCAGAGCAAGGGAAACAACCACTGCAAGTCTCAGAGCAAGTGACGTTTGAAACGCTATTAGCGCGCACTAACTAGCCAGCCATTTCACTTCGGTTACACCAGCCTCATCTCGGGAGTTGATAGGCTTGAAGTCAATAACAGCGCAATGCTTGACGCACAACGAAGAGCTGCTGGCAAAACGCACGAAAGTGCTGTTTGAATGAATGTTTACACGCCTGCTTCTGCCTACCATCGCTCAGTCAGATACTTAGATACTTGTATGCTTGTATGCTCAGTCAGATTATACTCAACGCAGGACACGCTAGAGAATATCTAGTAATATCATGAACCATGTGTAGTTAACTAGTGATTATGATTGATTGATTGTTTTTTATAAGATAAGTTTAATGCTATCTAGCAACTTACCTTTGCTTACTGCACTCGCATAACAGGCAGTCAGTCTCCTTGTGGAGTGCAACAAGAGGCAGGTCGTTATTGCGTTGGACTAGTTAACTGTAAGGTTGCAAGATTGGATCCCCCGAGCTGACAAGGTGAAAATCCCCTGAACGAGGCAGTTAACCCACCGTTTCTAGGCCGTCATTGAAAATAAGAATGTGTTCTTAACTGACTTGCCTTGTTAAATAAAGATTAAATAAAGGTGTAAAAAAAATAAAAATAAAAAATTGACAAAATCGGTGTCCAAAAATACCGATTTCCGATTGTTATGAAAACTTGATCGGTCGACCTCTAGATCAGACGTCAGGTGATGTTTGTCATCCAGTACACCAGGGTTGGATTCATTAGGGCACACCGTAGCAAAACATTAAAAATATATATTTCAATGGACAACAGAAACAAGCATTTTCTTTTTACTGGACAAGTCCATTTAGTCCTTCCCTGTTTCAGTCAGTTTTCCTCCATTTGATGCAGAATGAATATGACCCAGTTCTGCAACAGCCTCACCTTCCAGATTGGGGTTTAATCATCCTGACCTTTCTTTGTCAGAAAATGGGGACGTTTGAGGTTAATCACATGAATCTGGGATGGGAGTAATGCTTGGATGCCCATCTGCCCAGAGATCCCATATTATATCCCCCATGGCTTAGAACTCTCAGTCCCTACACTGACAACTGACATTGTTCTTCTGTCTGTGTGTGTCTCTGTGTGTGTGTGAGTTCAGCTTAGTTTACCATTGATGAATATACATTTCAGTACCATGGACAGCTCCCAATACTCGGGACAGCCAGTAAACAGCTAAAGAGGGGTGGGAGTGTATAGGAGTCTATTGGACAAGTGAAAGCAAATTCCCAGCTCTGTCTGTGTGTTTGTGTTTAGGTGGATGCTGTTGGCTCATGTTACTAGATCTAGGACCTATCTCATTGTTTCTTACCTTGCGTTGCTTGGCGCAATGTGTGAGTGTTTGGTGAGTGGTGAGGGATACGCAGTTGCGTTTTGCTTTCTGCTATATATTGTGTTTTCTCATTCTCCCTGTTGTAGCTCAGTTGGTACATCTTGGTGCTTGCAATGCCAGGGTTGTGGGTTTGATTCCCAAAGGGGGACCAGTACAATTATTTAGAAAATGTATGCACTCAGTACTGTAAGTTGCTCTGGATTAGAGTAAAAGGTAAAAATACAAAAACAGTGTACTCATACTGTCAGTTGGAATGGGCTGTGTTTGGTTTTCACATTATTCACGAGCTGTGCTCATTTGTCCGCCCCTCTTCCACTGTAATTATATCTGATCCACGCTCTGGCTATATCAGATCATCTCCATATTAACTGCACATTCTGTATCCGCCTGCTCGCCCTCTCCTAGGAAATCCAGGTCATATTATATTTCTGACCAAGACATATGGGCCAATCCATCTCTGGCAGGCTACAGGGTATAGCATAGGTGATGAAAGTAGACAGACCACATCCAATTGGTTTCTCTCTTTCTCTCTCTCTCTCTCTCTTTCTCTTTCTCTTTTTCTCTCTCACTCTCTTTCTTTCTCTCTCTCTCTCTCTCTCTCTCGCTCTCTTTCTCTCTCTCTTTTCTTTCTCGCTCTCTTTCTTTCTCTCTCTCTTTTCTTTCTCTCTCTCTTTCTCTCTCTCTCTCTCTCTCTCTCTCTCTCTCTCTCTCTCTCTCTCTCTATCCCTCTCTCTCTTTCTGTGTCGACACAGAAACACACAACAATACACAACAATACACAACAATACACAACACGTACTGCACACAATGGTGTCCTAATAAAAATCTAATAAATACATTCCCATGAACATGTACACATCCACACACACGCACACACACACACACACACACACACACACACACACACACACACACACACACACACACACACACACGCACACACACACACACACACACGCACGCACGCACGCACGCACACACATACACACACACACACACATCCACATACACATCCACACACACACATCCATACACACACACACACATCCACATATCCACATACACACATCCACACAACCATCATACACTCAACCATCATACACTCAACCATCATACACTCAACCATCATTCACTCAACCATCATACACTCAACCATCATACACACAACCATCATATAGGAATTTCTCTAGACAAGGGAGCTGATGATGAGGACTGATGATGAGGACAGCTACTCACACTCATGCATATAGAAACACAGAGATTGAATGATATTTCCTTAATTTAGTTTCATACTTGACATTCAACCCAAACAGTGCAAGGTGCCGAGGTAAAACAAATGTTGTGTCTTTATGCCATCAGCAGGGTTGTGTTAATATGCTTCTGCACCAAACACAATCAAATGGACTAGAAATAGGGAGGGACTCAAAATCACATTTTCTGTTTCTGTTGCAAAACGTTTGAAACATTTTCCATTGCATGCCCTTATGAACAGGGCCCTCTGTACATAATAATGACTAACCCATAGAACCGGTGGTCCGTGTCATCCATGTGGTCATGATGGCGTGTTGCCTGCGTATGCATGCACACTCAGCTCTCTGACCTTAAAACTCTCACTGCTTCTCCTCTGCACTCTTACATCATCAGAACCCGCCTGTCAGGCCCCCTGCTCCCTGGTTACATCATCAGAACCCGCCTGTCAGGCCCCCTGCTCCCAGGTTACATCATCAGAACCCACCTGTCAGGCCCCCTGCTCCCTGGTTACATCATCAGAACCCGCCTGTCAGGCCCCCTGCTCCCTGGTTACATCATCAGAGCCCGCATGTCAGGCCCCCTGCTCCCTGGTTACATCATTAGAACCCGCCTGTCAGGCCCCCTGCTCCCTGGTTACATCATTAGAACCCGCCTGTCAGGCCCCCTGCTCCCTGGTTACATCATCAGAACCCACCTGTCAGGCCCCCTGCTCCCTGGTTACATCATCAGAACCCGCCTGTCAGGCCCCCTGCTCCCTGGTTACATCATCAGAACCCGCCTGTCAGGCCCCCTGCTCCCTGGTTACATCATCAGAACCTGCATGTCAGGCCCCCTGCTCCCTGGTTACATCATTAGAACCCGCCTGTCAGGCCCCCTGCTCCCTGGTTACATCATTAGAACCCGCCTGTCAGGCCCCCTGCTCCCTGGTTACATCATCAGAACCCACCTGTCAGGCCCCCTGCTCCCTGGTTACATCATCAGAACCCGCCTGTCAGGCCCCCTGCTCCCTGGTTACATCATCAGAACCCGCCTGTCAGGCCCCCTGCTCCCTGGTTACATCATCAGAACCTGCCTGTCAGACCCCCTGCTCCCTGGTTACATCATCAGAATCCGCCTGTCAGGCCCCCTGCTCCCTGGTTACATCATCAGAACCTGCCTGTCAGGCCCCCTGTTCCCTGGTTACATCATCAGAACCCGCATGTCGGGGGGGATGTTGATTCCTGCAGTGACGTGCAGTGATTCGGTTTCTGATCAAAAGAAAGTGAAATAAGGAGGAGGGTGAGAGGAATTGAGGCTTGAGGATGTCTTAGATGGATGTGATGGCATGCCCTCCTTATCTCTTCCTCATCCACCTCTTTCTTCTACTCCCCTCCTTATCTCTTCCTCATCCACCTCTTTCTTCTCCTCCCCTCCTTATCTCTTCCTCATCCACCTCTTTATTCTCCTCCCCTCCTTATCACCCTCAGCTTTTGTCCTTCGTCATCCTGCGTTACTTTGTCCTCCCCATGTCTCTCCTCTCTGACTGACAGATGTGCACTCTATCCACATATCCCAATGTGTGTGTGTGTGTGTGTGTGTGTGTGTGTGTGCGTTGCGTGCCTGCATGTGTATGATTGTGTGTGTATGTATGTGTATGTGTTCACTTCTTGGAAATTGGCGGTTTCTTACACAATCACCCTGCATGACAATTGATGCCTGTGGTTCTAGATACTGATATTCTTTGAAACAGCAACAATAGCAAAACAACCCAAACAAAACAGTAGTAAACACAATTACAAAGCTTTTTGCGTTGACTCGTATCGCAGATCCACAAAACCAAAATAATATGCTCTAGTGATGTTTCACAACAATGTGTTGATTTAGAGATTGAAATACCCCAGGAATTGACCCACCGCCAGCTCTTCGCTCGTTGGCACAGCAGATACCGTGGCTTGATAGGTAACGGTTGATAAAACTGCTCAGTAACAGTGAACGCAGCAGATGTCAAAGTTTCAGCAGGACTGTGAAAACCCCACAGATCAACCTCACATCTTTAGCAGCACAGCTTGAGTGCAAAAGACATTGCACCATTTTTCTCCCTCCGTGGATCAATCGCTCCCTCTCTGTCTCGCTTTCTCTCTTTCTCTGTCTCTCTCTCTCTCTCTCTCTCTCTCTCTCTCTCTCTCTCTCTCTCTGTCTCGCTTTCTCTCTTTCTCTGTCTCTCTCTCTCTCTCTCTCTCTCTCTCTCTCTCTCTCTCTCTCTGTCTCGCTTTCTCTCTTTCTCTGTCTGTCTGTCTCTCTCTCTCTCTCTCTCGCTCTCTCTCTCTCTCTCTCTCTTTCTACCTCTCTCTCTCTCTACCTCTCTTTCTCTCTCTCTCTCTCTCTCTCTCTCTCTCTCTCTTTCTCTCTCTCTCTCTCTCTTTCTCTCTCTCTCTCTCTCTCTCTCTCTCTCTCTCTCTCTCTCTCTCTCTTTCTACCTCTCTCTCTCTCTACCTCTCTTTCTCTGTTTCTACCGCTCTCTCGGTCTTTCGCTCTTGGTTTATCGCGCTCTCTCTTTCTCTCTCTCTCTTTCTCTGTCTCTCTCTCTCTTTCTCTGTTTCTCTCTCTCTTTCTCTCTCTCTCAGGAGAGATGAAAGCAAGGAACTGTAGGGAGTATTCTTGTGTATCCCTGTAGATACACACGGTAT